>NC_091633.1:70316816-70617296 GCF_027580195.1 Bos mutus
GGGTAGTATTAATATCATCTATGGTCCCATGACCATCCAGACCATACCAATGAGGACTATAGCAACTATACGTGGTTTCCTCCTTTCTTTGTTATGTATGTATTTATTATATGTATTTTTCCTCTTTATTTAACTAAGTATCTTACATAGGGAGTCTTGGTATTAGTTAAATTAATAATTCAGTCTCTAGATTATAAAATATTCAGGATTGTGACTAGCTAAAGGAGGAAATAAAGTAATATAGATATGAATACTAGTATCTTTTGGGACTTTATATTTTTACTTTGGGGAGTGTGTGTGTGTGTGTTAGTCACATCTGATTCTTTGTGACCCCATGAACTGTAGCCCGATATGCTTCTCTGTCCATGGAATTCTCCAGACAAGAATACTGGAGTGGATTGCCATTCCTTTCTCCTGAGGATCTTCCCAATACTTAAGTACTTAAGCTTATCTTGGTTTGTAGAGGAAGAATTGCATCATTTTGAATGAAAATATGATGTTATTTATTCTTTTTGTTGTTTGGAAGATTAACATGGATATAAAAACAGGAATAGATACTGAATGGAAGTCAAAATGGAGTAGATTGTGAAACTTGCCTCTTGGCAACTTAATACAATTCCCACTCCCTTCTGTTCTTTCCTCTTACATAACCAAAGTCACAATCTGTCTTAACAGACATGTTTGTTGACTTTCACACCTATATCCCATTCACTCTAAACTCTGCCTTGTAACTGTCTCTTGCTTCTTCCATGTTTATACGTCCTTTTACATGGCCTTCCCTAGGATCCTCCACTCCCATATTTCAAACTCATTTACATTAGCCTGAATGCCAGCACTCCAGGCTATGAATTCTTTAATCATAATTAATTATTTATTCTTCTCTGTTATGTTTTATAAGTATCTATAGCATAGCACTAAATATAGTGTAGGTTTTTTTGGTTTATATTAATCTCTTTACATTTAGATTATGAGATCTTTCCTAGTGTTTAAGTAGTATCTTAAGCATAAAAAGAATACAATACATGCATTTTAAATATAGTGAGAGTCCAATACATGTTTGATGAATTTATAGTGAAAAATTTTAAAGTAGGTTTATTAAAGCATCTCTGTAGTTTCTTAATAGAAAAAAAACAACAAAATTTACTAAATAGAGATACATACATTAATTTAATTATTGAAATTATTAGTGATTCAACAAAACAACTGATGTAAAATATGTGTAAAGAAAAAATAAACAATTAGAGAAACTTTACATCATGGAACAGACACCACTGCCATGGAAAGTGCTTTAAATAAAAAATATGAGATATAGTCCCTGACTTTAGGTAATTTAGCTTAATTGGGGAACAAACAAATAACTACAAAATAGTTAAATTAAGTCTTTATTTTTACATTGCAATGAGAATAAATCCTCTTTGTATGTCCTAGGAAAGGTGGGTAAGGCACCTTATATGAATGAAGCAGTAGGTTTTCCAGTTTGGTCTTGACAGATGCACAGGAGATCAACATCAAGAGAATTAAGAGAACAGAAAACTGGTTTCATGAACATCATATATAAATTTTATTTATGTAAATGGAAAGAATGTAGCAAAAACATGTGCACTTGGAGATGACTGAGCATAGTTCTGTGTGATGAGATAGGCAGTAGCAAAGGCTGATCTTTGAAAGGCAGTTTGAGACCAGAAGCAGACTATGTTCTTCTTAGTAATCTGGGCTTTCCCTTGTAGGCAGTAAGGAGCCACTGAAAGTTTTTAATTAGAAAAATTACATTCATGCTTATACAAAATATAGACTACAGAGTGGAAAAATTGGATAAAGAGAGACAGACAGTAACAGTGGCCTGGTTGAGATCACTAGATGGAGGGGAAGAGACATATCAGACCAGAATTTAACAGGTATAATTGTACATCAGTTCAGTTGCTCAGTCGTGTCCAACTCTTTGTGACCCCATGGACCGAAGCACACAGGCCTCCCTGTCCATCACCAACTCCCGGAGTTCACTCAAACTCATGTCCACTGTGTCGGTGATGCCATCCAACCATCTCATCCTCTGTCTTCCCCTTCTTATCCTGCCCTTAATCTTTCCCAGCATCATGGTCTTTTCAATGAGTCAGCTCTTCACATCAGGTGGCCGAAGTATTGGAGTTTCAGCTTCAACATCAGTCCTTCCAGTGAATACTCAGGACTGATTTCCTTTAGGATGGACTGGTTGGATATCCTTGCACTCCAAGGGACTCTCAAGAGTCTTCTCCAACGCCACAGTTCAAAAGCATCAATTCTTTGGTGCTCAGCTTTCTTTATAGTCCAACTCTCACATCCATACATGACTACTGGAAACACCATAGCTTTGACTAGATGGACCTTTGTTGGCAAAGTAATGTCTCTGCTTTTTAATATGCTGTCTAGGTTGGTCTTAACTTTTCTTCCAAGAAGCAAGCATCTTTTAATTTCATGGCTGCAGTCACCATCTGCAGTGATTTTGGAGCCCAGAAAAATAATTGCACATTCCAACCCACAAGTATGCAAAGAGAAGCTAATTAATGCAAAAGAACCTAAGACAATCTTAATTAAATCTTTACATCTTCCTTTAAAATAAAATTTCATTTTCTGAAACCACTCTCTGTGATTTGTGTGTTGTAGGTACAGGTGATCAGTGTGTGCTGGTGTATATCATTTGCCAGCTATTCATCTGCCTACAATGAGGGAGACTCAGAGTCAATTTCTGGGTTGGAAAGATTCTCTGGAGAAAGAAATAACAACCCACTCAAGTATTCTTACCTGGAAAATTCCATGGACAGAGGAACCTAGTGAGATATACCTTATGGGGTCGCAAAGAGTCGGACATGACTGAGGGACTAACACACGCACAATTTTGAAATACTTTATACATATTCTTTGAAAACATTAATGTGTAGTTATATTCTTTCGTGCTAGTACATATACGTGTGAAAAGGAAAGAAGTTTAAAACCTGATGTCTTTAGTGAAAAAATGATATATATTTCTACAGAGAATGTAAATTATTTATCTGAAATTTAGTACATATTTTCTAATTGGTTGAGTAAAACAAAAAATGAGTAGAATTATGAGCACAGCTTACAAAAATTCTTCCGCAATCATTTGGAGTTTAATTGTATAGTAGATGTGGTATATCTTTCCTGCACTTGACATCCTAGTCTCTGGACTCAGGTTTGATGGGAAAGTGTTGTGGATAAAACACTAGTGTTGAATGTTTCTGTGCATAAAACCATTGTGGGCAATATGTAAGCTCAGCAAGGAGGCCATCATACACTCTTAAGTGTGCTACTTTAGAAGGAATCACAATTTGTAATAAAGGACTAGCCCTGAGCACATCTATTATGACTATAAAACATGGACTATATCAACATGCTAGGTTACATTTAGGCTTACTATTAACTTGTAGTCATTCTAGAGATCAATTTCAAGCAAGGCAATCAATTTCAAGTAAGTTATAAGTAATTATGTGAGATATATATATATATATATATATATATATATATATAATTCTTTATATATATATTCTTTAGTGTTCCCAGTCTCTACTGTAGTAGGCTGAAATAAGATGGCTCCCTATGATGGCCACCTCCTAGTGTCTGTGACTCTGTGTAACTTCTTCCTCTTGAGGGTGGTTGGATTTGCTCATAGCCAATAAAATATGGAAACAGTGATGAAATGTCACTCCTGTGATTACTTATATTATAGTTTATGACTCTTTCTTGCTAGCAGACTTGTACTAGGAATTCTCTTTGTTGTTCAAGTAAGCAGCCATTGGTCAGTTAATTGGCCTTGTAGGGAAGACCATATAGCAAGGAATGGTGGGCTGCTTCTAGGAATCATATCTGATCTCTGGAGCTAAAGGCAGTCTCTCACATCACCAGTTCATACTGAGCAAGCATCTGAGCCCCTCAGTCCTGTAACAGAAAGGGAATGAATTTTGCCAATAACCTGAGTGAGCATTGAAGGAGATCCTTCCCCCGTAAAGCCTCCAGATGAAAATTCATCCTGGGCAACACCTTGATTGTGAGATCCTAAGTAAAGGACTTAAACTCTTACCAAGTCTCTTAACTGTGAGAAACTGAGATAATTAATGTGTGCCGATTTCAGGTACAAAATTTGTGGTAATTTGTTATGCAGCAATAGAAAACTAATACATCTTCTAAACTCAATAACAGAATGCTTTGGGAACTTCCTGGTGGTCCAGTGGTTAGGATCCATGCTTCCACTGCAGAAGCACGATTCAGTCCCTGGTCAGGGGACCAAAATCCTGAGACTGTCACAAGGAATGGACCAAAAAAAAAAAAAAAAAAATGCAGAATGCTTTACAGATGACCAAAGTCTGAGATGCTTTCTTCTTTATTTGACATAATTAAGTGAAATGAACACTCTAAATAATTACCTGGGTGGAGAAAGGAGGGTACATCAAAGAAAGGGTGGGAAGACAAGAGGAAGAGGGTAAAAAAAAAAAATCACAGGAGGAAAGTAATTAAGTGGATAATTTGGGAGCAACTATTCAAATTTCAAACATTTAGTCTAACTTAGAACCTATTTTTACTATCTTGAATCTCTCTTTATTCCATGCTGAGCTCTAAAACTTACATGCCAAATGTAGGCCAAAGGAGTTATGGAGTTTCTTCTTCTCCTGCTTTAATTATCAGAATTAGGCTGGTTCCTAGGGACACATGGACAACATGAGCTCCTTTCCCATTTAGAAATTCTGGAAGGGGAAAGAGAATAGGAGACTGTGGTTGAAGAAAGAGGACTCACCAGTGCTGTTCAGTTCAGTGCAGTTCAGTTGCTCAATTGTGTCCGACTCTTTGCGACCTCATGATCTGCAGCACGCCAGGCCTCCCTGTCCATCACCAACTCCTGGAGTCCGACCAAACCCATGTCCATCGAGTTGGTGATGCCGTCCAACCATCTCATTCTCTGTCGCCCCTTCTCCTCCTGCCCTCATTCTTTCCCAGCATCAGGGTCCTTTCAAGTGAGTCAGCTCTTTGCATCAGGTGACCAAAGTATTGGAGTTTCAGCTTCAGCATCAGTCCTTCCAATGAATATTCAGGACTGATTTTCTTTAGGATGGACTGGTTGGATCTCCTTGCAGTCCAAGAGACTCTCAAGAGTCTTCTCCAATATCACAGTTCAAAAGCATCAATTCTTTGGCACTCAGCTTTCCTTATAGTCCAACTCTCACATCCATACATGACTACTGGAAAAACCATAGCTTTGACTAGACAGACATGAGTTGGCAAAGTAATGTCTCTGCTTTTTAATATGCTGTCTAGGTTGGTCATAACTTATCTTCCAAAGAGCACGTGTCTTTTAATTTCATGGCTGCACTCACCGTCTGTAGTGATTTTGGAGACCAAAAAATAAAGTCTCTCACTGTTTCCATTGTTTCCCCATCTCTTTGCCATAAAAGTGATGGGACCAGATGCCATGATCTTAGTTTTCTGAATGTTGAGTTTTAAGCCAGCTTTTTCACTCTCCTCTTTCATTATCATCAAGATGTTCTTAGCTCTTCTTCACTCTCTGATGTGAAGGTGGTGTCACCTGAAAATCTGAGGTTATTGATATTTCTCCCAGCAATCTTGATTCCAGTTTGTGCTTCATCCAGTCTGGCCTTTCACATGATGTACTCTGCATATAAGTTAAATAAGCAGGGTGACAATATACAGCCTTGATGTAATCCTTTCCCAATTTGGAACCAGTTTGTTGTTCCATGTCCAGTTCTAACTGTTGATTCTTGACATGGATAGATTTCTCAGGAAGCAGGTCATGTGGTCTGGTCATCTCTAGAAGAATTTTCCAGTTTGTTGTGATCCATATAGTCAAAGGCTTTGGCATAGTCAGTAAAGCAAAAGTAGATGTTTTGCTGGAACTCTCTTGCTTTTTCAATGATCCAGCAGTTGTTGGCAATTTGATCTCTTGTTCCTCTGCCTTTTCTGAATCCAGCTTGAACATATGGAAGTTCTCGGTTCATGTGCTATTGAAGCCTGGCTTGGAGAATTTTGAGCAGTGCTTTGCTAGTGTGTGAGATGAGTGCAATTGTACGGTAGCTTGAAAATTCTTTGGCATTGCCTTTCTTTGGGACTGGAATGAAAACTGACCTTTTCCAGCCCCTTGGCCACTGCTGAGTTTTCCAGATTTGCTGTCATATTGAATGCAGCACTTTCATAGCATCATCTTTCAGGATTTGAAATAGCTCAACTGGAATTCCATCATTTTCACTAACTTTGTTCATAGTGGTGCTTCCTAAGGCCTACTTGATTCTCATTCCAGGATGTCTGGCTCTAGGTTGATGATCACACCATCATGATTATCTGGGTCATGAAGATCTGTTTTTGCACTTTCTTCTGTGTATTCTTGCCACCTCTTTTTAATATCTTCTGCTTCTGTTAGGTCCATACCATTTCTGTCCTTTATTGTGCTCATCTTTACATGAAATGCTCCTTTGGTATCTCTAATTTACAACTAAGTTCAGTTCAGTTCAATCACTCAATCGTGTCCAACTCTTTGTGACCTTATGGATTACAGCATGACAGGCCTCCCTGTCCATCAGTACTTCCTAAATTTATACCTAAATTTTCCTCAGTCTCCCATTTTTTTCCCTATGTAACTCCTGGTTGTGCACTTAAAGAAATTCTAGTTAAAACACCAACTTCTTCCTTATTATTTTTAACTGAAAGGCCTTTCCTGGTCTTGAGGGCAAGAAATTTTTATTTTTGGACAAGGAAGATGAAAAATAAGAGAAACATGGAACACAGGAAGTTTACCTTACTTCCCAGGTAGGCAGTACTCCTTAATTGTTATGATTTTATTTTTATATGAACAAGATTGTTATTAATAGAATTTTTCTAATACAATTTTTAGGGGGAAAAGAAGATACTGAAAAGTGTGAAGAATAAAATTTAGCTCTGAGTAAATATTTATAATTTAACCCAGTCTTAATATTGCTGTAATTTGACAAATGAGGGAGAAGTGAGCCTTTGGAATATAGATTTTTGAAAATGAATTTTCACTTTAGACACTATTGAGTCATATTCTGTGATTTGTGGAGGACTAGAGAACTTAAGAGTGAACAGGGTGTAAAAGTACTAAAGTTTCAGTTGAACACTTAGTTTTCCTTTTGATTTTCAGAAATTTCAGGTTTCAGTGATAAAATATACACTTTAGGGACTGATACATGCATACATGGAATTCCAGGCAACATAGTTTGAGATAACAAGGAAATTTTTTTTTTTTTAACGAAAAAAACAAAACAAAACGAAAAACAAAAAACTAAGCTGTCAAAGCAGACACTTTCTTACTGTGACTCAGCTTCCTTTCGCCTAAACAGTAAAGTCATTCCTCATTGTCAATGGTTAATTCTGGATTTTTTTTAATATATAAAAAGTTAAGAGAAATACAATCTTAATGGAAATATATAAAATATTCTATTTTAGAATAACAATTAGTAAACAATACACAGATGCATAGTGTACACTTGGGGATTGGTGGTTTGCCTATTTAAAACGTAGAAGTTTAACTCTCTGCCAATAGGCTGTTCCTTCCATCTGTGGACATTGATATTTTCCAAATGTCAGGAAGGATTTTCTTTCTGCTTTAGTATAGCAGTTTTCCAGTAGAGGAAAATTGATGTATTTACCTATCTCTTAGAAGACACTATCAGTATTTGTCAAACTTTTGAATATTGTGGGGTTCTGGGCTTTATGCCTTGCTTAGATTTCTCTTAGTGACTTGCTATCAATGACCACACATCAAAGATAAAGTTTCTTAAGTCCTGCAAGTTTGAGGGGAAAGAGGTGAGGACACAGGCCACTGCTTACCATAGTTAAATTTTCACTTTGTCAAAGACACATGACCCAATTTGTGGACCACCCAAATTCCTTTCCCTTGTCCTGTTACCTTTTTAGTGCTTTTAGGAAGCTATTCCAAATAATGAGAGGAAGAATTTTGAAAAAGAAAAAGCAAAAGAAATACTACTTATAGTTAGTTGTTAGCTACGGTGCTTTTGAAAAATATGATTTTAACTTTTGTGTATAAAACAAATACAACAGCTTTATACATGTAGCAATTAAGTATTATAACAATTCTTAAACTTGCAGTAACTGAAAATTGACTTTAACTCAGACATGGATTTGTGATGGTTGAAACAGAGAAGCAGGAGGGATGGCAAGACAGAAGAAGTATGGAGGAGGGATCTATTTGATTTTTGAATAAATTTCTGATGGAGTACTGCTGAAGTGTTCCAATAGCAAAAAGCATGGATTCTGTACTGTCACTCAGTCAGCATGAATTAGTATTCAGGCCTTTAGACTGTTCTTCTTACCACCATTCCATGAATCACACAGTCTGTTCAAGGAGATGGCCCAGATTCTAAAGAAATTAATGAGCTCTACCCCACAGAACAGGTCCAATGCCTTAGGCTGGTGTGAACAGCAAAATTTTAGGAATGGAAAAAAAATGCAGCCTTTAGATGGGTGAATAAGAACACAGAGAAGGCAAGCTAATGGGTCACAGTCATCCAGCTGCTTCTGTTAGAACTGAGAACACAGCCCACCCCTCCTGCTTGCTTCTCCAGAGCTGTTGATGCATTCCCTTATGTTAAGTTTTCAGATGTCAAAATCATAGAATATCCTTGATGTGCTGTGATGAGAATGTCATTTTACCTCTGGCCTTCTTCCCACAAACTTATAACTCCAGTCTCTGAAAAATCAGACAAATATCACTTAGGGGTCATTCTACAAAATATCTGATGAGTATTCATGATAACTGAATGTAATGTGGTGTCCAAGATGGGATGGTGAAAGAGAAAAGGGGCACTGGCAAAAAAAAAAAAAAAAAAAAATCTGAATAAAGTATTTGTTTTTGTTCTGTCAAGAAGTCATGTCTGAGTCTTTGTGACCTCACGAACTGTAGCACGCCAGGCTTCCCTGTCCTTCACTAACTCCCAGAGTTTGCTCAAATTCATGTCCATTGAGTCAGTGATGCAATCTAACCATCTTATCCTCTGCCATCCCCTTCTCCTATTACCTTCAATCTTTCCCAGCATCAGGGTATTTTCCAGTGAGTTGGTTCTTTGCATCAGGTGGCCAAAGTATTGGATTTTCTGCTTCAGCATCTGTCCTTCCAATGAATGTTCAGGGTTTATTTTCTTTATAGTTGACTGGTTTGTTCTCCTTGCAGTCCAAGGGACTCTGAAGAGTCTTTTCCAGTTCTGCAGTTCAAAATCATCAGTTCTTCGGTGCTCAGCCCTTTATATGGTCCAATCCTCGCATCAATATCTGACTACTGGAAAAATCATTGCTTTGACTATATGATCCTTTGAGGGCAAAGTGATGTCTCTACTTTTTAATATGCTGTCTAGGTTTGTCATAGCTTTTATTTCAAGCAGCAAGCGTCTTTTAAGTCATAGCTCAGTCACCATCTCCAGTGCTATTGGAACCCAAGAAAATAAAGTCACTGCTTGCCCTTTTCCCCTTCCTAATTGCCATGAAGTGATAGGACCACATGTCATGATCTTAGTTTCTCTAACATTGAGTTTCAAGCCAGCTTTTTCACTCTCCTTTTTTCACTCTTATCAAGTTCCTTTAGTTCTTCTTCACTTTCTGCCATGAAAGTGGTATTATCTGCATATCTGAGGTTGTTAATATTCCTCCTGGCAATCTTGATTCCAGCTTATGATTGATCCAGCTCAATATTTCACATTAATATAGACTTCAGTTAATACTAATGAATCATTATTAGTTGATTGTTTGTGAGAAATGTACCATACAAATGTAAGATGTGAAAAACAAGGGAAATTGGGTGTGGAGTATCTAAAATTATTATAAAATAAATATTTATTAAAAATTATATTTATCAATGCCACACATATCTATCTTTTTATTAAATAGGAATTTGAGTCTTTAGTTGTAAATACAATTATTGTTGCCTATTAGCTTTATATGAAAATCAGAGCCAAATATTTTTATGAAATAAGGGTCATATTTTCCAAGATTCTGAACATTTTGACATTTATCTGGTTATGAATGCACTAATTTTAAAGCAAATTGCTGACTGAATTAGCAAGATAAATTTTCCATTTCAAGCTGATTCATGTTCATAATACAAATTTTCTAATTAATGATTCCAATTGCCTATTAACCCTTTTATATAAACTATTTATCATTTAGTAATGGAAAAAGTCCAGACTGCCAAAGGGATTAAAAAATATATAAGAAGAATCAGAAAAAATATCTTTCACTAATTGGTTCATCCTAAGAGAAAAAAACTTTTCATGAGAAGTCCATTTTTTAATTATTGTTTTGTTCAAGCTAACTGTAAATTCACGGACAGTTGTAAGAAACAGTAGAGAGAAATTTGAGCATCCTTCAGTTTTCTCTAAAGGAAATGTCCTGCATAACTATCATGTAGATCGCCACCGGGAAAACGACACTGATACACCCTCCCAATCTTATTCACATTTCTTCAGTTTTACATGCCCTCATGTGAGAGATTGGGGGAGCAGGAGGAGAAGGGGATGACAGAGGATGAGATGGTTGGATGGCATCACTGACTCGATGGACATGAGTTTGGGTAAACTCCAGGAGTTGGTGATGGACAGGGGGGCCTGGAGTGCTTCCATGCATGGCGTCACAAAGAGTCGGACATGACTGAGCGATTAAACTGAACTAAACTGATGTGTGTGTGTCCATGAACTTAATTCTATTCAATTTGTCACAAGTTTAGAGTCATTTAATCACCATCATAGTGTAGAAAAGGAAAAAGTTTTCAATGAGCCTCTTTGCATTTTTGACTGAATCTGCAAATTCAACAGAGAGAGTTAAAAGGGAAAAAGGCATACTGTACTTAGAAGTCTTCATTGGAGAATGAAGACCTGAAGAAAAGACCAGAACAGGAAACTTTTATACCTTTTATACCAAAAACTAAATTTGTGATGAAGCAAAGGGATTTGGACTGGAAGTCATACATTATGAAGGTTTGATGCTGTAAAGAGCAATATTGCATAGGAACCTGGAATGTTAGGTCCATGAATAAAGGCAAATTGGAAGTGGTCAAACAGGAGATGACAAGAGTGAACATTGACATTCTAGGAATCAGCAAACTAAGATGGACTGGAATGGGTGAATTTAACTCAGATGACCATTGTATTTACTACTGTGGCAGGAATCCCTTAGAAGAAATGCTGAAGAAGCTGAAGTTGAACGGTTCTATGAAGACCTGCAAGACCTTCTAGAAATAACGCCCCCCAAAAGATGTCCTTTTCATTATAGGGGGCTGGAATGCAAAAGTAGGAAGTCAAGAAACACATGGAGTAATATGGCCTTGGAGTACAGAATGCAGCAGGGAAAAGGCTAATAGAATTCTGCCAAGAAAACGCACTGGTCATAGCAAACACCCTCTTCCAACAACACAAGAGAAGACTCTACACATGGACATCACCAGATGCTCAACACCAAAATCAGATTAATTCTATTATTTGCAGCCAAAAATGGAGAAGCTCTATACAGTCAACAAAAACAAGACCAGGAGCTGACTGTGGCTCAGATCCTGAACTCCTTACTGCCAAATTCAGACTGAAATAGAAGAAAGTGGAGAAAACCACTAGACCATTCAGGTATGACCTAAGTCAAATCCCTTATGACTACACAGTGGAAGTGAGAAATAGATTTAAGGGACTAGATCTGATAGATAGAATGCCTGATGAACTCTGGACTGAGGTTCATGACATTGTACAGGAGACAGGGATCAAGATCATCCTCATGGAAAAGAAATGCAAAAAAGCTAAGTGGCTGTCTGAGGAGGCCTTACAAATAGCCGTGAAAAGAAGAGAAGCGAAAAACAAAGGAGAAAATGATAGATATACCCATTTGACGGAGAAGGCAATGGCACCCCACTCCAGTACTCTTGCCTGGAAAATCCCATGGGCAGAGGAGCCATAGGCTGAAGTCCATGGGGTCGCTAAGAGTTGGACACGACTGAGCAACTTCACTTTCACTTTTCACTTTCATGCATTGGAGGAGGAAATGGCAACCCACTCCAGTACTCTTGCCCGGAAAATTCCATGGACAGAGGAGCCTTGTAGGCTATAGTCCATGGGGTCGCAAGGAGTTGGACACGACTGAGTGACTTCATTTCTAATCCACATGACAACCCTATGTGATGAGTGCTCTAATTATTTTATTTAATATTTTTTGGATTCCCTGGTGGCTCAGACTGTAAAACATCTGCCTGCAATGCTGGAGACCCGGCTTTGATCCCTGGGTCGGGAAAATCCCCTGGAGAAGGAAATGGCAACCCACTCCAGTATTCTTGCCGGGGAAATCCCATGGACAGAGGAACCTGGTGGGCTACAATTCATGGGGTCGCAAAGAGTCAGACACGACTGAGCGACTTCACTTCACTATGGCTAATTAATGATACAAAAACAGCAGAAGTTGACTGGTTCTGTGAAGACCTACAAGACCTTCTAGAACTAATATCCAAAAAAAGATGTCCTTTTCATCATAAGGGATTGGAATGCAAAAGTAGGAAGTCAAGAGATACCTGGATTAATAGGCAGGTTTGGCCTTAGAGTACAAAATGAAGCAGTGCAAAGTCTAATAGAGTTTAACCAAGAGAACATATTGATCATAACATTTTTTTCCAACAACGCAAAAGATGACCACATATGGACAACACCAAATGTTCAATACTGAAATCAGACTGATTATATTCTTTTCAGTCAAAAATGGTGAAGCTTTATACATTCAGCAAAAATAAGACTGGAGCTGACTGGATCAGATCATGACCTGCTTATTGAAAATTCAGGCTTAAGTTGAAAAAGGAGGGAAAACCACTAGGCCATTCAGGTATTACTCAAGTCAAATCCCTTATGATTACACAGTGAAGATGACAAAAAGATTCACGGGTTTAGGTCTCATAGACAGAATGCCTGAAGAACTGTGGACAGAGGTTCGACCATTATACAGGAAGCAGGGACCAAAATCATCCCAATGCAAGAAGGCAAAATGGTTGCCTGAGGAGGCTTTGCAAATAGCTTAGGAAAGAGGAGAAGGGAAAAGCAAGGGGAAAAAGGAAAGATACACCTAACAATGCAAAGTTCCAGAGAATAGCAAGGAAAGAAAAGAAGGCCTTCTTAAATAATGCACAGAAGAATAGGACAACAATGTAATGGGAAAGACTAGAGCTTTCTTCAAGAAAATTGGAGATATCAAGGGAATATTTCATACAAGGATGGGCACAATAAAGAGCAGAAACAGTATGGACCTAACAGAAGCAGAAGAGGTGGCAAGAATACACGTAAGAACTATACAAAATGGTCTTAATGACCTAGATAATCATGATAATGTGGTCAATCACCTTAAGCCAGACATCCTAGAGAGTGATGTTTAGTGGGCCTTAGGACGCATTACTACAAACAAAGCTTGTGGAGGGAATTCAATTCCAGCTGAACTATTAAAAATCCTAAAAGGTGATGCTGTTAAATTGCTGCACTCAATATATTAGCAAAGTTGGAAAACTCAGCAGTGGCCACAGGACTGGAAAAGATTAGTTTTCATTCCAGTCCCAAAGAAGGTAAATGCCAAAGATTGCTCAAACTACTGTACAATTGCACTCATTCCACATGCTAGTAAGAATATTCAAAATCCTTCAAGCTACTGGAGAATGAGATGGCAGAGGAGTAGGTGGATGTGGAGTACATCTCTTTCCACAGATACATCAGGAATACACCTTCAGACACAGAAGTGCAGGCAGATCACCAACTGAGAGCAAACAGGAGTACTTGACCAGTGGAAAAATATATATAGAACTATGCAAAATTTGGTAGGATGAAGTAAATAGGGGGGAAAACAAGAGTGTAAGTAGGACTAGACTTGCTCTTGGCAGGTGGGGGAACTGAAGCAGGTGTCTGATCCCCACATTGGGGCAGTTGTCTGAGTCAGAGGAGAAACATTTAAGGCTGAGAGTGAAACATCTGACTGTGGTAGCCTAAATAGAATGAGAATCAGGCAGCCCTTGCCACAGCCACACATACCCTGGACAGGGACGCAGGTCCCCTAGAAGGTGCAGCAGCTGGGAGCTGGAGTTTAGGGACTGTGGAGCAATTCCAGGGTGAAGGTTGCTGTTGACTGCAGAGACAGATCAAGGGGATGTGAGGGAAGAGACTGTGGTGGGAAATGCCTGTGGAGGAAAGCCAGGCAGCCATGGAAGCAAGGCGATATGGCTGAGTCATGCATAGGGGGTGGAGCCATCACCATAGCCTCTCTCTCCCCACATGTCAGCATCTGCAGCTGAACAACAGAGAGGTTGGCCAATCAAACACCTGATGCAGTGAACTACAGAGTAGGACTCCACCCAGGGTATCCCTTTAAGTGCCTATTGTGCCCATCTACAGAGTAGGACCCAAGTCAGGGGGGCCCCCTCTATGTGTCTGATGCACCAAACAACAGAGAAGGACCCCAGGCAAGGGAACCCACTAAGTGCCTGAATGGGCGGAACTAGGAAAAAGACTGACCAAAGAGGTCTTCCGGTAGCCAACTACAAGAGGCTCAAAAAAAGACTCTGATAGGGCCATAACTCCTGAGGTGGAGGCAGTCCGTGTCCCTACACACTTGGCGCTGCCAGGGTCCGCAAAAGCCAAGCAGCTGTGCCATATTCATGCTCAACCGTCTCTGGGGCAGTGTTGCCACAGGCAAAGAGAAGTCTTGTATCTATGCACACAAGGTCACTTTGGTCATTTCCAACTCTTTGCAACACTGTCAACAGTGACTTGTCAGACTTCTCTGTCAAGTGGGTTCTCCAAGAAAGAATACTGGAGTGTATTGGCCAATATTGGTTGTCACACCCTTCTAGAGCACTATATTTCCTGCTGCACTAGCTGCCAACTCCCCTGAATACCTCGTGCTGCCAGAACCCCTGCAACCCAAGAAGCTGCACCACCTCCACACCTGGCCCTCACTGGGACAGACCCAAGTCCTCCAGGGCAGCCTCAGGAGCAAATCCCAATGGACGACCCACATGCAGAGATGGAAATAAAACCACAACCGAAACCTAGGGGCAGTGTGACTAAGGAAGAAGATCCACAATCTTCCCACCTGTTGTACACACAGCAGATTAAATCCACATGACTAACAAGGCAGATTCTGTGTCTATGCTATATGTAAAAGGACACTGAGAGCTCCCACAAAAGAAAATACATTAGTTCTGATAATGCATTTCCCTCAACTCAGCTATAAAGGTCTTCTCTCATAGCTCAGTTGGTAAAGAGTCTGCCTGCAATGCAGGAGACCCTGATTCAATTCCTGGGTCGGAAAGATCCCTTGGAGAAGGGATAGGCTACCCAATCCAGTAATCGTGGGCTTTCCTTGTGGCTCAGCTGGTAAAAAATCCGTCTGCAATATGGGAGACCTGGGTTTGATCCCTGGGTTTGGAAGATCCCTGGAGAAGGGAAAGGCTACCCACTCCAGTATTCTGGCCTGGAGAATTCCATGGACTGTATACGCCATGGGGTCACAAAGAGTCGGACATGACTGAGCAAACTTCACTTTCACTTCCTGATAGCTGTGTTCATTGGAGGCAATAACACACAGGAGTAGGACCAGATTAGAATCTGAGTTGCTCCACAGCAGGTCCAGAGACCAGCGCAGTGTTGGAGGACATCTTAGGGGTGAGGTGGATTATGATTCCCAGCAAGGGAAAAGACTGACAGCAGTGACTCAAGAAAATATTTATTATTCGTATGTTTTGACTTGTTCTGTAGATTATTTTAGATGTTTTTACCTTTTTTCCCTTTTTATCCCCCTCTGTTGTAGTTGTCAATTTTATTGGCACTATGAAATCTAATTAAGTTTTTTAGCTTTTTTTTATTCTCAGTCACATTTTTTATTGCTCTTATAAACCTTAGCCTCTATGTTGGGCTTTTGAAGTTCCTTGGAGTCCCCCCCACCCCCACTTTTTTTTTCTTCCCTCTTCCTTTTTATTTTTTTCTTTATTTTCACTTTTTTATTTTAATTTTTAAACCTATTATTGATTTTTCTACATTTATTCCTTTGTTTGCTTTTCCTACTGTTCTTTTCCACTTGCAGTTAATCTTTAATGTATATAAATCTGCTTTATCTACCTCTATTTAACTTTGCCTTTCTTTCTTTCTTTCATTTCTTTCTTTCCTATCAACATATTTCTCAGTTTTGTTTTTATTGCTTTATTCCCCACTTGGCACCTTGTTTTAGCTTTGTTTTCCAGTTGGTGCTTTAATTAGTTTTGTTCTTAACTGGCAGGTATAAATTTAGGTTTCTTTTGTTCACTGGGTCAATCTATTGTACTTAATTTTTGTTGGAGTGTTTTGATTTTGCTTATGGGTGTATACGTATATGTGTATATTCAGTCACATTTCTTATTGTTGTTATAAACCTCTGCCTCTACATTGGGTTTTGCAGTTCTGTGGAGTTCTCCCTTTTTCTTTTTTTCTTCTACTTTTTTTCTTTCTTTTCAAAAATTTAAACCAATTATGTTTCTACATTTATTCCTTTGTTTCCCTTTCCTACTGTTATTTTCCCCTTGCAGTTAATCTTTAATGTATATAAATCTTCTTTATCTACCTCTATTTAACTTTGTATATCTATTCTTTCTTTCTTTGCTTTCTTTCTTTCCTCTCAACATATTTGTTAGTTTGGTGTTCATTGCTTTATTCCCCACTTGGCACCTTGCTTTAGTTTTGTTTTCCAGTTTCTTTTTATGTATGTTATTTTGTTGGACTGTTTTGATTTTGATTATGGGTGTATATGCATACGTGTATATTCCATTATTTTAATTATTATTTGCCTGATTTTGTAACTACCATTTATCTGGTGTTCATATTTGGTTTCTCGTTTTGGGGTATTTGTTTTAATTTCACTTAATGTCATAATAAACCACTTGTGGAAGCTTCGTTTCTGACTAGAGATCAGGGTCTGAGCCTTTGGGGTGGGAGCAATGACTCCAAGACCCTAGACTACCAAAGAACTAACCCTAGGGAGTATCAAATAGTGAGAACTCACACAAAGGAAACTACTTAAATACAAGATCCGGCATCACCAACCACCAGTAGCACCTTGTGCAAGACAACTCATCTAAACAACAAAGGAAACAAAAACACAAAACAAATCATCAGCAGACAGGATTACCACCTGTCCATCGGATGGAAAAACAAACAAACCTCACCACAAGTCTCACCTGATAGGAAGCTTACACAACCACTGGACCAATCTTAGGAGGGCAGAAAGGGAAAAGAAGAAAGAATCCAACCTTTAAGCCTGGGAAAAGAAGATCTCAAACACAATCAGTTAAAAAAAATTTTATGAAAAGGCAGAGAAATACTACACAAAAGAAGGAACAAACTATAATCACAGAATTCCAAACAAATAGAGGAAATAGGCAAACTGCCTGAAAAAGAATTCAGAATAATGACAGTAAAGATGATCAAAAACCTTGAAAACAGAATGGAGACAATGCAAGAATCAATTAACAAAGACCTAGAAGAATTAAGGAATAAACATACAGAGACAAAGAACACAATTACTGAAATTAAAAATACTCTAGAAGGAATCAATAGCAGAATATCTGAAGCAGAAGAACGAATCAGTGAGCTGGAAGGTAAAATGGTGAAAATGACTTCTGAAAAGCAGAATAAAGTAAAAATAATGAAAAAGAGCTGAGGACCAGACCTCTGGAACCGTATCAAATGCACCAACATTCAAATTATAGGGTTCCCAGAAGAAGAAGAGAAAAAGAAAAGGTATAAGGAAATTTTTGAAGAGATTATAGTGGAAAATTTTCCCAAGATAGAAAAGGAAATAGTCAACCAAGTCCAAGAGGCATAAAGAGTCTCATATAGAATAAACCCAAGGAGAAACAGGCCATGATAAATACTAATCACATTAACAAGACTAAACACAAAGAAAGAATATTAAAAGCAGCAAGGGAGAAGCAACGAGTAATGTAAAAGTGAAATCCCATATGGTTAACAGCTGATCTTTCAGCAGAAACTCTGCAGGTCAGAAGGGAATGGCAGGATACATTTAAAGTACTGAAAGGGAAAAATCTACAACCAAGATTACTATAGTCGGCAAGGATCTCATTCAGAATTGATGGAAAAATAAAAAGCTTTTCAGACAAAAGTTAAGAGAATTCAGTACCACCAAATCAGCTTTACAACAAATGTTAAAGGGACTTATATAGTCATTAAATATAAGAGAAGAAAAAAGATTTTGTAAATCAACCCCAAACAATTAAGAAAATGGCAATAGGAACATATATATGAATAATTACTTTAAATGTAAACAGATTAAATGCTCCAACCAAAAGACACAGACAGGCTGAATGGATACAAAAGTAAGACCCATATATATGCTGTCTACAAGAAACTCAATTCAGACCCAAAGATACATATACACTGAAAGTGAGAGGTTGGAAAAATATATTCAATGCAAATGGGAAGCAAAAGAAAGCTGGAGTAGCAATCCTCATATCAGACAAAATAGACCTTAAAATAAAGAATATTCCAAGAGATAAGCAAGGACACTACATAATGATCAAGGGATCAATCCAAAAGGAAGATACAACAATTGTAAATATCTATGCACCCGACTCTATGCGACCCCATAGATGGCAGCCCACCAGGCTCCCCTGTTGGGATTCTCTAGGCAAGAACACTGGAGTGGGTTGCCATTTCCTTCTCCAAAGCATGAAAGTGAAAAGTGAAAGTGAAGTCGTTCAGTCGTGTCCAACCCTCAGCGACACCATGGGCTGAAGCCTTCCAGGCTCCTCCATCCATGGGATTTTCCAGGCGAGAGTACTGTAGTGGGGTGTCATTGCCTTCTCCGAAGACAAACACTAATAGATGTAAAAGGAGAAACTGACAGTAACACAATAATAATAGGAGACTTTAACACCCCACTCACACCAATGGACAGATCATCAAAACAGAAAATTGATAAGGAAACAAGTCTTAAATGATACATCAGATGAGATGGATCTCATTGATATCTTCAGGACACTCCATCTAAATGCAGAAGAATACAATTTCTTCTGAAGTGCACATGAAACATTCTGCAGGAGAGACCACATCTTGGGTCACAAATCAGACCTCAGTGAATTTAAGAAAATTGAAATAGTATCAAGCATCTTCTCTGACCACAACACTATGAGACTAGATATCAATTACAAGAAAAAAACTGTAAGAAACACAAACACATGGAGATTAAACAGCACATTTCTAAATAACCAACAGGTTACTGAAGAAGTGAAAAGGGAAATCAGAAAATTTCTATAAACAAATGACAATGAAAACACAACAACTCAAAACCTTTGGGATGCATCAAAAGCAGTTCTAAGAGGGAAGTTTATAGCAATACAATCCTACCTCAAGAAACAAGAAAAACATTGAATAGACAACCTAACTTTACAACTAAAATAACTAGAAAAAGAAGAATAAAAATACCCAAAATTAGTAGAAGGAAAGAAATCATAAAGATCCAAGCAGAAATAAATGAAAAAGAAATGAAAGAAATAATAGTAAAGATTAATAAAGCTAAAAGCTGGTTCTTTGAGAAGATAAACAAAATTGACAAAACTTTAGCCAGACTCATCAAGGAAAAAAAAAAAAGAGAGAGAAAGAAGAATCAAACCAACAAAATTAGAAATGAAAAAGGAGAGGTTACAACAGACAATAAAGAAATACAAAAGATTATAAGTGACTATTGTGAACAACTATATGGCAATAAAATGAATAACCTAGAAGAAATGGATGGATTCTTAGAAAAGTTCAACCTTCCAAGACTGAACCAGGAAGAAATAGAAATTATGAAAAACCCAATTATAAGCTGTGATCAAAAATCTCCCCCCACCCCCCGCCAAAAAAAACAAAACAAAACACCCAGGACCAGACAGCTTCACAGGAGAATTCTATCAAACATTTAGAGAAGACCTAATGCCTATCCTTCTAAAATTCTTTCAAAAAATTCAGAGGAGGGGACACTTCCAAACTCATTCTACGAGGCCACCATCACCCTGATACCAAAACCAGACAAAGACTGCACCAAAAAGAAAACTACAGGTCAATATCACTGATGAACATAGATGCAAAAATCCTCAATAAAATTCTAGCCAACAGGATTCAGCAACACATCAAAAAGCTCATACACCATAATCAATTTGGGTTTATTCCAGGGATGCAAGGATTCTTCAATACATGCAAACCATCCAATATGATACACCATATTAATAAACTGAAAGACAAAAACCATATGATCATCTCAATAGATGCATAAAAAGCCTTTGACAAAATTCAACACCCATTTATGATGAAAACTCTTCAAAAAATGGGCATAGAAGGAACCTGCCTCAACATAGTAAAGGCCATGTATAATAAGCCTACAGCAAGCATTATCCTAAATGGTGATAACTGGAAAGCTTTCCACCTAAAATCAGAAACAAGACAAGGATGTCCACTTTCAGCACTATTACTCAACATAGTTCTGGAAGTCCTAGCTATAGCAATGAAAGAAGAAAAAGAAATAAAAGGAATTCAGATCAGAAAAGAAGAAGCAAAGCTCTCACTGTTTGCAGAAGACATGATACTGTACATAGAAAACCCTAAATATAGTATCAAGCAGCGAACATTGGCTGAGCGGAGCTGGAGCAGTGAGTGGCGGCTGTGTGGCACTGGAGTGGTGAGTAGCAGAGAGGAGATACCCCACGTTCAAGGTAATGAGGAGCGGTGGAGAGGAGATACCCCCATGTCCAAGTCATGAGTGGAGGCCGTGAGGAGATACCCAGTGTCCCAGGTAATAGAAACCCCAGTAAGAAAGTAGGCACTGAGAGAAGGCATCAGAAGGTAGACAGACTGAAACCATAATCACAGAAAACTAACCAATCTGGTCACATCAACCAAAGCCTGTCTAACTCAATAAAACTATGAGCCATGTCGTGTAGGGCCACTCAAGACAGACAGGTCATGGTGGAGAGTTCTGACAAAACTTGGTCCACTGCAGAAGGGAATGGCAAACATTTTCAGTATTCCTGCCTTGAGAACCCCATGAATGGTATGAAAAGGGAAAAAGATAGGACACTGAAAGATGAACTCCCCAGGTCGGTAGGGGCCCAATATGCTACTGGAGATCAATGGAAAAAAAACTCCAGAAAGAATGAAGAGACAGAGCCAAAACAAAAACAACACCCAGTTGTGGATGTGACTGGTAATAGAAGTAAAGTCCAATGCTGTAAAGAGCAATATTACATAGGAACATGGAATATTAGGTCCATGAATCAAGGCAAATTGGAAATGGTCAAACAGGAGATGGCAAGAGTGAACGTTGACATTCGAGAAATCAGCAAACTAAAATGGACTGGAATGGGTGAATTTAACTCAGATGACCATTATATCTACTAATGTGGGCAGGAATCCCTTAGAAGAAATGGAGTAGCCATCATAGTCAACAAAAGAGTCCAAAATGCAGTACATGGATGTAATCTCAAAAAGGACAGAATGATCTCTGTTCATTTCTAAGGCAAACCATTCAATATCACAGTAATCTAAGTCTATGCCCCGACCAGTAATGCTGAAGAAGCTGAAGTTGAAAGGTTGTATGAAGACCTACAATACCTTTTAGAACTAACACCCCCAAAAGATGTCTTTTTCATTATAGCGGACTGGAATGCAAAAGTAGGAAGTCAAGAGATACCTGGAGTAACAGGCAAATTTGGCCTTGGAGTACAGAATGAAGCAGGGCAAAGGCTAATAGAGTTTTGCTAAGAGAATGCACTGGTCATAGCAAACACCATCTTCCAACAACACAAGAGAAGACTCTACACATGGACATCATCATGGCCAACACCAAAATCAAATTGATTATATTATTTGCAACCAAAGATGGAGAAGATCTATACAGTCAGCAAAAACAAGACTGGGAGCTGACTGGCTCAAATCATGCAAAATTCAGACTTATATTGAAGAAAGTAGGGAAAACCACTAGACCATTCAGGTATGACCTAAATCAAAACCCTTATGATTACACGTTGGGAGTGAAAAATAGATTTAAGAGACTAGATCTAATAGACAGACTGCATGATGAACTATGGACAGAGGTTCATGACATTGTACAGGACACAG
Organism: Bos mutus; assembly: GCF_027580195.1. Lineage (NCBI taxonomy): Eukaryota > Metazoa > Chordata > Mammalia > Artiodactyla > Bovidae > Bos > Bos mutus. Next base: position 70,338,989 of record NC_091633.1, read on the forward strand.
GGAGCCTGTGAAATGCAGAAAAAGAAATGCAAAAAAGCAAAATGGCTGTCTGAGGAGGCCTTACAAACAGTTGTGAAAAGAAGAGAAGCAAAAAGCAAAGGAGAAAAGTAAAGATATAACCATTTGAATGCAGAATTCCAAAGAATAACAAGGGGAGATAAGAGAGCCATCCTCAGTGATCAGTGCAAAGAAATAGAGGAAAACAATAGAATGGGAATCTCTTCCAGAAAAATAGAGATAACAAGGGAACATTTTATGCAAAGATGGGCTCAATAAAGGAAATAAATTGTATGGATGTAACAGAAGCAGAAGATATTAAGAAGAGGTGGCAAGAATACACGGAAGAACTGTACAAAAAAGGTCTTCACGACCAGGATAATCATGATGGTGTGATCACTCACCTAGAGCCAGACATCCTGGAATGTGAAGTCAAGTGGGCCTTAGAAAGCATCACTATGAACAAAGCTAGTGGAGGTGATGGAATTCCAGTGGAGCTATTTCAAATCCTGAAAGATGATGCTGTGAACGTGCTGCACTCAATATGCCAGCAAATTTGGAAAACTCAGCAGTGGCCACAGGACTGGAAAAAGTCAGTTTTCATTCCAATCCCAAAGAAAGGCAATGCCAAAGAATGCTCAAACTATTGCACAATTGCACTCATCTCACACACTAGCAAAGTAATGCTCAAAATTCTCCAAGCCAGGCCTCAGCAATATGTGAACTGTGAACTTCCAGATGTTCAAGTTGGGTTTAGAAAAGGCAGAGGACCCAGGGATCAAATTGCCAACATCCGTTGGATCATTGAAAAGGCAAGAGAGTTCCAGAAAAACATCCATTTCTGCTTTATTGACTATGCCAAAGCCTTTGACTGTGTGGATCACAATAAACTGTGGAAAATTCTTCAAGAGATGGGAATACCAGACCACCTGACATGTCTCCTGAGAAATCTGTATGCAGGTCAAGAAGCAACAGTTAGAACTGGACATGGAACAACAGACTGGTTCCAAATAGGAAAAGGAGTACGTCAAGGCTATATAGTGTCACCCTGCTTATTTAACTCATATGCAGAGTACATCATGAGAAATGCTTAGCTGGATGAAGCACAAGCTAGGATCAAGATTGCTGGGAGAAATATCAATAACCTCAGATATGCAGATGACACCACCCCCTTATGGCAGAAAGTCAAGAAGAACTAAAGAACCTCTTGATGAAAGTGAAAGGGGAGAGTGAACAAGTTGGTTTAAAGCTCAGCATTCAGAAAACTAAGATCATGGCATCTGGTCCCATCACTTCATGGCAAATAGATTAGGAAATAGTGGAAACAGTGGCTGACTTTATTTTGGGGAGCTCCAAAATCACTGCAGATGGTGACAGCAGCCCTGATATTAAAAGACGCTTACTCCTTGGAAGAAAAGTTATGACCAACCTAGGCAGTATATTAAAAAGCAGAGATATTACTTTGCCAACAAAGGTCTGTCTAGTCAAGGCTATGGTTTTCCCAATAGTCATGTATGGATGTGAGAGTTGGACTATAAAGAAAGCTGAGCCCCAAAGAATTGATGCTTTTGAACTGTGGTTTTGTGGAAGACTCTTGGGAGTCCTTGGACTGCAAGGAGATCCAACCAGTCCATCCTAAAAGAGAACAGTCCTGGGTGTTCATTGGAAGGATTGATATTGAAGCTGAAACTCCAATACTTTGGCCCGTTGATGCAAAAAACTGACTCATTTGAAAGGACCCTGATGCTATGAAAGATTGAGGGCAGGAAGAGAAGGGGATGACAGAGGATGAGATGGTTGGATGGCATCACCTACTTAATGGACATGAGTTTGGGTGGACTCAGGGAGTTGGTGATGGACAGGGAGGTCTGGCGTGCTGCAATCCATGGTGTCACAAAGAGCCAGACATGACTGAGAGAATGAACTGAACTGAAAGATAATATTAGAATATTACTAGAGCTAATCAGTGAATTTAGCAAAGTTGCAGGATAGAAAATCAATACACAGAATTCACTTGCATTTCTTTATACTAACAATGAAAAATCAGAAAGAGAAATTAAAGAATCAAACCCATTCACCATCACAACAAACAGAATTAAATATCTAGGAATAAACTTACCTAAGGAGATAAGCAGAAGGAGAAGGGGACGACAGAGGATGAGATGGCTGGATGGCATCACTGACTTCATGGACGTGAGTCTGAGTGAACTCCGGGAATTGGTAATGGACAGGGAGGCCTGGCGTGCTGTGATTCATAGGGTCACAAAAAGTCGGACACGACTGAGCAACTGAACTGAAGGAGACAAAAGAACTGTACACAGAAAATTATAAGACAATGATGAAAGAAATCAAAGATGACATTAACAGATGGAGAGATATTCCATGTTCCTCAATAGGAAGAATCAGTATTGTGAAAATGAGTCTACTACCAAATGAAGTCTGCAGATTCAATGTGATCCCTATTAAATTACCCATGGCATTTTCCACAGAACTAGAACAAAACATTTCACAATTCATATGGAAACACAAAAGACCCCAAATAGCCAAAGCAGTCTTACGAAAGAAGAATGGAGTTAGGGGAATCAACCTTCCTGACTTCAGATTATAGTACAAAGCTGCAGTCATCAAAACAGAATGGCACTTGCATAAAAGCAGAAATATAGACCAACTGAACAAGATAGAAAGTCCAGAAATAAACCCATGCACCTATACATAGCTTATTTTTGACCAAGGAGGCAAGAATATACAATGGAGCAAAGACAGACTGTTCAATAAATGGTGCTGGGAAAACTGGACAGCTACATGTAAAAAATCAAATTAGAACACTTCCTAACACCATACACAAAGATAAACTCATAAATGGATTAAAGACCTAAATGTAACCCCAAAACTATAAAACTATTAGAGGAAAACAGGCAGAACACTCGATGACTTAAATCAAAACAAAATCCTCTATGACCCATCTCCTAGAGTAACAGAAATAAAAACAAAAGTAAACAAGTGGGACCTGATTAAAGTTAAAAGCTTTTGCACAGCACATGAAACTATAAGCAATATGAAAAGACAACCCTCAGAATGGAAGAAAATAATAGAAACTGAAACAGCTGACAAAGGATTAATTTCCAAAATATACCAGCAGCTCGTAAAACTCAATGCCAGAAAAGCAAACAACTCAATCAAAAAGTGGGAAAAAGATCTAAATAGATAGACATGTCTCTAAAGAAGGCAGACAGATAGCTTCTAACACATGATGGCTAACTAACACATGAAAAGATGCTCAACATCACTCATTATTAGAGAAACACAAATCAAAACTATAAGGAGATATCACCTTATACCGGTTAGAATGGCCATCATCAAAATTCTACAAAAAATAAATGCTGGGGAGGGTGTGGAGAAAAGAGAACTCTCTTGCACTGTTGGCGAGAATGTAAATTGATACAGTCACTATGGGAGATGGTATGGGGATTCCTTACAAAACAACTGCCATATGACCCAGCAATCCCATGCCTAGGCATACACCCTGAGGAAACCAAAATTGAGAAAAACACATGTATCCCATTGTTCACTGAAAAACTATTTACAATAGCTAGAAAATGGAAGCAACCTAGATATCCAATGACAGATGAATAAATAAAGAAGTCGTGGTACATATACACAATGCAATATTCAGATCAGAGATCAGATTAGTCGCTCAGTCGTGTCCGACTCTTTGCGACCGCATGAATCGCAGCACACCAGGCCTCCCTGTCCATCACCAACTCCTGGAGTTCACTCGGACTCACATCCATCGAGTCAGTGATGCCATCCAGCCATCTCATCCTCTGTCGTCCCCTTCTCCTCCTGCCCCCAATCTCTCCCAGCATCAGGGTCTTTTCCAATGAATCAACCCTTCGCATGAGGTGGCCAAAGTGCTGGAGTTTCAGCGTTAGCATCATTCCTTCCAAAGAAATCCCAGGGCTGATCTCCTTCAGAATAGACTGGTTGGATCTCCTTGCAGTCCAAGGGACTCTCAAGAGTCTTCTCCAACACCACAGTTCAAAAGCATCAATTCTTCGGCACTCAGCCTTCCTCACAGTCCAACTCTCACATCCATACATGACCACAGGAAAAACCATAGCCTTGACTAGACGAACCTTTGTTGGCAAAGTAATGTCTCTGCTTTTTTTTTGAATATGCTATCTAGGTTGGTCATAACTTTCCCCAGTCATAAAAATAAATGCATATGAGTCAGTTCTGATAAGGTGGATGAACCTAGAACCTATTATGCAGAGTGAAGTGAGTCAGAAAGAGAAAGATAAATATCGTATTCTAATGCATCTATATGGAATCTAGAAAAATGGTACTGAAAAATTGATTTATAGGGTAGCAATGGAGAAACAGACATAGAGAATAGACTTATGGACAAGGGAGAGGGGAGGAGAGTGTAAGACATATGGAAAGAGTAACATGGGAACTTACATTAACATATGTAAAATAGATGGCCAATGAGAATTTGCTGTATGGCTCAGGAAACTCAAACAGGGGCTCTGTATCAATGAAGTGGGGTGGAATGAGGAGGGAGATGGGAGGGAGTTTCAAGAGGGAGGGGATATATGTATATCTATGGCTGATTCATATTGAGATTTGACAGAAAACAATAAAATTCTGTAAAGCAATTATCCTTCAATAAAAAAAATTATTAAAAAACATTAAAAAAAAAAAGAAAAAAAGCTAGTGGAGGTGATGGAATTCCAGCTGAGTTATTTAATATCCTAAAAGATAATGCCATTAAAGGGCTGCACTCAGTATATCAGCAAATTTAGAAAATTCAACAATGGCCACAGGACTGGAAAATGTCAGTTATCTTTCCAATCTTAAAGAATGGCAGTGCCCAAGAAAGTTCAAACTATCATACGATTTTACTCATTTCACATGTTAGCAAGGTTATGCTAAAAAAAATCCTTCAAGCTAGTCTTTAGCACCATGTGAACTGAGAAATTCCAGATATACAAGTTGGGTTTCAAAGAGGCAGAGGAACAAGAGATTAAGTTGCCAACACTGTTGGATCATAGAGAGAGCAAGAGAATTCCAGAAAAACACCTACTTCTATATCATTGACTACTCTAAAGCCTTTGACTGTGTGAATCACAACAAATTGGAAAAGTCTTAAAGAGATGGTAATATCAGACCACCTCGTTTGTCTTCTGAGAAACATGCATGTGATCAAGAAGCAACAGTTAGAAACAGACATGGAACAATGGACTGGTTCAAAATTGGGAAAAGGGTATGTCAAGACTGTATATTGTCACCCTACTTAGATAACTTATATGCCATGCTCAAGGAATCACAAGCCGGAACCAGGATTGCTGGGAGAAATATCAATAACCTCAGATATGCAGATGGTAGAGGAATTAATGAGCCTCTTGGTCAGAGAGGAGAGTGAAAAGGCTGGCTTAAAAGTCAACATTAAGAAGACTAAGATCATGGCACCCAGTCCCATCACTTCATGGCAAATAGGAGTGGAAAAAGTGAAAGCAGTGACACATTTTATTTTCTTGGGCTCCAAAATCACTGCAGATGGTGACTGTAGCCATGAAATTAGAAGACGCTTGCTCTATGGAAGAAAACCTATGACAAACCTATATAGCATATTAAGTGGCAGAGATATCACTTTGCTGACAAAGGACTGTACAGTCAAAGCTATTGCTTTTCCAGTAGTCATATATGGATGTGAGATTTGGACCATAAAGAGGACTGAGTGCTGAAAAAATTGATGCTTTAGAATTGTGGTGCTGGAGAAGACTCTTGAGAATCCCTTGGACTACAAGAAGAAAAAACCAGGCAATCCTAAAGGAAATAAACTCTAAATATTTTTTGGAAGGACTGATGCTGCAGCTGACGCTCCAGTACTTTGCCACCTGAGCCAACTCACTGGAAAAGACCTGAAACTGGGGAAGATTGATGGCAAAAGGAAAAGGGAGTGACAGAGGATGAGATGGTTAGATAGCATCACTGACTCAATGTACATGAATTTATACAAACTCCAGGAAATAGTGAAGGACAGGGGAGCCTGGCATGCTTCAGTCCATGGGGTTGCAAAGAGTCAGACATGACTTAGCAGCTGAACAACAACAAGGGAGAAAATTCAAACATTGCTGTTAGAATGGCATATATAATTGTCATTTAAATTAATTGATTTCTGCAATATGTCCTGCTTATGAAAGCACACAAAACATAATCTTTTTTTCCATTTCTGTTAAGTAATTATTGGAAAGAAGCTATAAATTATCTTCCTTAAAAACAAATAAACCAAGTCTTCACCCTACATCTCCTTACTTTATGGCACCCCTCCCATTTTTCTGTTCCTGGTAGCGATTTATAATCTAATTTTCTTTTTTCCCTCTTTTTTCTTAAAAATAGTTCTTCATCCCCATCACTCTGTTGACATTTTATTTTTAGGTTGCAATGACTTCCATTTTATAGAATAGATCAATTGTCAATCTCCTGATCACTTGATCTATCAGAAAGATTTGAAGCTGTGCATCATTCCCCTTTTTGAAACACTTTATTTCATTGATTTCTGGGGATTCCATCTCTCATGGCTTTCATCTTACCACACTGGCACATCTTTCCCAGTCTCTTATGGTATGCCCTTTCTTCTTTTTGACCTCTAAATGTTGGGCTGCCCTAGAGTTTAGTCTAGGACCCTCTATTTTTCTTTATTATAATCCCTGTCTAGATGACCTCTGCCTAATCTCAAACTTTAATATCATATCACCTGTATCCTCATGATGCCCATATCTATGCTGCTGCAACTTCTCTTTTTTGATCTGAATATCTAAATTACCTACAATGATATTTCCTTTTAGAATTAACACCTACAGTAAAGAACTTTTCATTTCCCTCCCAAACTTGATCCCCAGGGTTCCTATTTTAATAAATGGCTTCCAGGCACGTCCCACTCCCATGGATCCTACCTGGGCTGTCCACCACAGTTGTGCTTCTTGGGCACCCAAAAAACAAACTTCTCCAGCAGCCTATGGAATCCTGTCCCTAAGAAGCATACAACTATGCAGCTGGCTACTGAACCAGATTTCTTATGGTTAAGGATATTTACTGTTGAGGCAGAGCAATGACTTTCACTGTTCTTCACTGTGTAGTGATCTGCAAGTACAGGGTGACATACCAGTAATCTCATGGTGCCAAGTAATCTTATGGTGCCCTCCTAGAAGCTCATGTGTAGCAGTTTGCAGTTGGAGATGATTGACTCCACTGGGGCTCTGCTCCAGACTCCCTGTACTTCCCTGAGAGCAAACCTATGGCATTTGCAACACATTAGTGTGCTTTGGCTTATGCATATGCCTTGACACACATGTTTGGGATTTGGAAAGAAAATAACTAGTAAACCTCAAAGAGCTGTTTCATTTGTACTGCACAGATAGTGTTAACTGTAGGTTAACACAAAACTGTTTTATATATTTGGTTAATGTACTTGCTGATACTGAAAAACACAAATTCATCAAATATATAGAAACATGAATTCTGTTTCAAAGAAACATCTAGGTTCTATATTCATCATTGATTAATACCTTCAACTCTCTTTTTGTCTGTTCAATACCAAGGTTCTGTGGAAGTTTTATTTATCAACATAATTGTGGTAGAGTTAGAAAGAAAGCCAAATGATTCTTTTAATCATATCTGTTAAAATGAGAAACCTGGAGATAGAAATGGTTCCATGTTTTCAGAAAAATATCAATTATGTTTCTTGGTGAAAGTCAAAATATGCTTATGTGTTCTATTAATAAATCCAGTTGTTCAGTCACTCAGTCATGTCTGACTCTTTGTGACCCCATGGACTGCAGCACACCAGGCTTCCCAGTCCTTCGCTGTCTCCGAGTTTGCTCAAACTCATGTCCATTGAGTTGATGATACCATCCAACCATCTAATCCTCTGTCATTCCTTTCTCTTCCTGCCCTCAATCTTTCCAGGGTCTTTTCCAATGAGTTGACTCTTCACATCAGGTTTCATGTGTATTGAAAGATTAGAAATTAAATGTCTTCAGGGTCTTTTCCAATGAGTTGACTCTTCACATCAGGTTTCATGTGTATTGAAAGACTAGAAATTAAATGTGAATTGGAAGTAAAGAGGAGAAAGTTGACAGTGTATCCTCTATACACAAGTGTGTTCCCTCTTATAGCCTGCTGTGGATAGCAGTAGGGCAATATCTTTCATAATTAAAAAACATCTTTCAATTCAGCAATTCCAGTTGTCAGCACTGATGCTACCATTATATTTTCCACACGTACAAAATTCTTCCCTGCAGCATTTCTGTGAGTTATTCTGAAGAGGGAAATGGTACATTCCTGGCCTGAATAAGACAAAGTGCTAACTAAAGACACAGACAGGAATTTTCCTGGAACAGTCTTTCATATATACATAATCGACACTAATCTCAAGGTTTTTCAAAGACTCTATAAACAGCTGAAATTGTTATTATAACGATCTCTCTAGATGGTCCAAGACAGAATACCCCAACTGGCCTCTGAATAGAACTAGCCAGCGAATCAGCAGCTTATTCAAGGAGAGGAAAATATAAGATACACAGATTGTTATTATATTTTTATTCTTTATTTTGCCTCTATTTTTCCTCTATAATCCCTGGTGGGCTTTTTTTTTCTTTCATTTTTAGATGAAATCAATCTATTGATTGCTTTCCCTTATATATAAGTAAAATAACATGTTAATATTACTATATGTCTGATCTAATTAGTTGACACTATCATATAGAAGGATTGGAAAGAAATTGTCTGCAGCCAAATCTATTTCTAAATTAGAAAAACCTAGATGTACAATTACTTGAAGGGGTTAATAGACCAAATAAGGATGAATTTCACAAAATAGCACAGTGGAGATTTTTACTCTTTCAGATGGTGGAGGGCAAGAGAAGAAAGGCTTTGGGAACTTCAATAAAAATTGGAAATGACAAGGAGAGAAAAGGAGGAGGGTAAAAGGAAAGGTGGAAACTCTAAAAACAAATCTCTGGGCTGCTAAAGTGTTTTGAGGCAAAGCATGGCTGTCAACAAAGGTTCTGTCTTGTGCCCCTTCTTCCTCTCCTGAGGGTCTTCAAATGTCATCTTCCCCATGAGATGGTATTCCGGCTGCTATTCCCAAGGCTGAATTCATTCACTTTAGTTTGAATGATGACCATAGGCAGGCATGACTGAGGACCCTGTAAATACTCATAAGGACATTGGTGTGTGTTATGGAGACACCACAGTATAGGAGTTAAAGACAGATTCTGCTGTCACCTGTGTGATCTTGGACAAATTTCTCTCTGATCCTTGGTTTCTTCATTATAAATGAAGTTAATAATTGTACCAACTACTTACAGTTAAATAAAACAAATATGCTGTTACATGTAAAGCACTTCAAGTGCTTTAAAACATCTCAAAAAAAAAAAAAAAAGAAAGAAATTGTCTTTCAAAAAAGAACTGTTTAAGTAAATTATTAAATATCCGTGTAATGTAATGGTGTGCATGCATGCTCAGTTACTCAGTTGTGTCCAATTCTTTGTGACCCCATGGACCATAGCCCTCCAGGTTCCTCTGTCCATGGGGATTCTGCTGGCAGGTATACAGGAGCTGGTTACTATTTTCTACTCCAGGGGATCTTTCTGGCCCATGGCTTGGCCCTGAGTCTCCTCCTTTAGCAGGCAGTTTCTTTACAACTGAGCCACCTGGGAAGACCCAGTGTAATGGCATGTAGCTATAAATAAGAACAGGATAGTTCTATAAGCATTAATCTGTAAAGTTTTCTAAGATACAAGCAATGTGCAGAATAGTACATGTAGTACACTGTCTTGGAGCAGGCAATGGCAACCCACTCCAGTACTCATGCCTGGAAAATCCCATGGAAGGAGGAGCCTGGTAGGCTGCAGTCCATGGGGTCACAAAGAGTCGGACATGACTGAGCAACTTCACTTTCACTTTTCACTTTCATGCATTGGAGGAGGAAATGGCAACCTACCCCAGTGTTCTTGCCTGGAGAATCCCAGGGATGGGGGAGCCTGGTGGGCTGCTGTCTATGGGGTCGCACAGAGTCGGACACGACTGAGGTGACTTAGCAGCAGCAGCAGCACACTATCATTTGAAGAGGTTAAAAGAACAAATAATTATATAGTTTTAATACATACCACATCTTTGGAAAGAAACAAAAACTAGTAATGACAGTTGCTTTCTGGAAAGGGATGCTGGGGGCTGAGAACAGTAAAGAGAGACTTAACTTTTTCTGTATATTCTTGGAAATGGCAACCCATTCAAGTATTCTTGCCTGGAAAATTCCACAGACAGAGGAGCCTGGCAGGCTACAATCCATGGGGTCGCAAGAGTTGGACATGACTGAGTGACTTTCACTTTCACTTTGTAACTTGTTCAGTGGGCTCTGCACCAGATTATAACATATGGAGGGCTTTCCACACTATCAATAAGCAATTCTGTGACACAAGTGGAAATGTCTACAATTCAACTCCATTCTATCTACCCAGAGATAGCATTGGATCCCACAGGTAAAGGTGCTCAGTTCCACAGGACTGTGTTGTGTTCCTGTCCCAGCCCACCACCCAGTTCAGACGCCAATCACAAGCCCAGTTTCTCACCTGTGCTTTTGACAAATGGGCTGCAGATTGGAGGTTCCCATGACCCCTTTCTTGGATTGCTTTAATTTGCTAGAGCTGCTCATAGAACTCAAAGAAACATTTTACTTACTAGATTATTGGTTTATTATAAAAATATATAATTATGGAACAAATAGATGGAAGAGATGCCTAGGAAAGACATGAGTAAGGGCACAAAATTTCCATGCCCTCTCCAGACATGCTGCTCTTTCCAAATTTCCTTGTGTTCACCAACTCTGAAGTTGTCCGAACTTGTCCTTTTGAGTTTTTATGGAGACTTCATTACATAAGCATGATTGATTACAATATTAGCCATAGATATAGATAGCCATACATATTAACTCCATCTCCTTTCCCCTTCCCCAAAATCAGAGGTGGGACTGAAAGTTCCAACCCTCCAATCCCATGGTTGAATATCCTGGCAACCAGCCCATCCTTAAGTTACCTGAGGGCTTTCCAAAAGGGACTTCATTAACATAGGACAAGACATGTATATTGCTGTCACCACTTTGTAGGAAATTCCAAAGAGTTTTAGGAGCTCTGTGCCAGAAATAGGGATAAAGACCAAAATTACACAGACAAATGTGTGTATGTGTGTGTAGGCTCAGTTCTTTTTGACTCTTTGCAACCCCATGGACTGTAGCCCACCAAGCTCCTCTGTCCATGGAGTTTTCCAGGTAAGAATATTTGAGTGGGTTGCCATTTCCTCCTCCAGGAGATCTTTCCAACCCAGGGATCAAACGTGGATCTCTTCCATCTCTTGTGTCTCCTGCTTTGGCAGGTGGCTTCTTTACCACTGTGCCACATGGGAAGGTAACCCCCCCCACATATACATATGAATGTATATATTTCTCTTACTATAAATCACAATAAAACACTTGTGAATTCAGTATTTTGTGAATCTGTCAGCTGTTAGCTATGGAATAGAATATTAAGTTTGCATTTATGTTTTGCTTGACATTGATCTTCCTAGATTTTATATATATATATATATATATATATATATATATTTTTTTTTTTTTTTTTTTAAAATTTTGGCCTGTGCTGGATCTTTGTTAAAGTGTAAAAGCAGCTAGCTTTCTCTGAAGCAGCATGTGGGTTCAGTAGTTGTAGTGCATGGGCTTAGCTGCCACCAGGGAAGTCTGCCTCCCACAAATATTTATTAATATGCAAAATTGGAAAGTTACTGGAAAAAGAGTGAAAAAAAAATGTCACATGGCCCAAGCAACTATCGTTACCCCTAGTCTTGATATACTGAAGTGAAAGTGTTAGTCCCTCTGTAGCATCAGAACTCTTTGTGACCCCATGGAATGTAGCCTGCCAGGCCCCTCTGTCCATGGAATTCTTCAGGCAAGAATACTGGTTGCTGTTCCTTGTTCAGTCACTCAGTTGTGTCCAACTCTTTGTGATCCCATGGATTGCAGCACACAGGCCTCCCTGCCCTTCAGTGTCTTCTGGAGTTTGCTCAACTCATGTCACTGAGTTGGTAATGCCATCCAACCATCTCATGCTCTGTTGCCCCCTTCTCCTCCTGCCCTCAATCTTTCCCATCAATAGACTCTTTTCCAATGAGTTGGCTCTTTGCATCAGGTGGCCAAAGTATTGGAGCTATAGCTTCAGCATGAGTCCTTCCAGGGCTGATTTCCTTTAGGATTGACTGGTTTGATCTTGCTGTGCAAAGGACTCTCAAGAGTCTTCTCCAGCACCACAATTCAAAAGCATCCATTCTTCAGCACTCCACCTTCTTTATCACCCAACTTTCACATCTGTACATGGCTACTGGAAAAACCATAGCTTTAACTATATGAACGATGGTCAGCAGCAAAGTGTTGTCTCTGCTTTTTCATATGCTGTCTAGGTTTCTCATAGCTTTTCTTCCAAGGAGCAAGCAAACGTCTTTTAATTTCATGGTTGCAGTCGCCATCCACAGTGATTTTGGAGCCCAAGACAACAAAGTTTGCCACTGTTTGCATTTTTTACCCCATCTGTTTGCCTCGAGGTGATGGGACAGGATGCCCTGATCTTAGTTTTAACAGTAATGGAGTGGGTAGCCATTCCATTCTCCAGGGAATCTTCCCCACCCAGGGGTCCCTGCAGGGAGAGGGAGAGTTCTCTCCCATTGCAGGTGGATTCTTTACCATCTGACCCTAGCCCTAACCCAATTTCTTCTCTCAACTCTCAGGTATTCTACTTAGTAGAGGAGAGCCATGTACTGATTTGTGCTATTTGTCAGTCGCTTGCTTTTTCTTAAATTAATCGCTACTCTCTGATGCAATGTTCAGATTTCTTTCGAGAAGAAAGAAGTGAAGTGAAAGTCGCTCAGTTGTGTTCGACACTTTGTGACCCCATGGACGACTATACAGTCCATGGAATTTTCCAGGCCAGAATACTGGAGTGGGTAGTCGTTCCCTTCGCCAAGGGATCTTCCCAACCCAGGAATTGAACCCAGGTCTCCCGCATTGCAGGAGGATTCTTTATCAACTGAGCTATCAGGGAAGCCCATGGAAAAGAATAAACAGCTGTAAACACTACTTTATTAAGCACGAGTGTGTAATTCTCCGAAATATTTCTTTGTGGGAAAGAGATTCTGCCCCGCACGGCCCAATTCAAAGCTTCCGCTAGTGCTAAGCCCAATGTTTCCGAATTTCCCGCTGACCGAGATTCCAGGTCCACAGATCACCCCTCGCAGCCGATCCCCGACCCCGGCCCCGGCGGAGGCGGGAGACGGATGCGGACCTGCAGCCCGGGTAGACAGAGGACCAGAGTGCTGGCCTCTGAAAGGCGGGGACTTGGTGGAAGCGGTCCAGTTCTCGCGAGGTTTCGCCCTGACGGGAGCAGGCGACAGCTCCGCGGAGAGAGTAGGTTTCGCTCACAGGAGGGAGCCGAAGGGCCAGGAGTGGTCGTTGCTACCCGTGGTCCGAGCCGGGGGAGAAGCCGTCACCTGTAAAAAGCCAGTTCTCCCTAAAGTCACCCCTGGGGAAGTCCAAGGCAGCGCTGGCCTCTTCCTTTGGCTGTGGGGGCAGGGCAGGCAAACCTTGCCGGCTAAAGAGAACCGCCCTAAGCAAAGTGAGAGCGGGGCCGGGGTTGTGGGGAGTGGGGGACGAGTGGTGGTGGGGGAAGGGAGCCGGCAAACCTCGCGATAAGAGGTCTGTCCGGAGCAGTTGGGGGCGGCCGGGGGAGGGGCGGGAGCTTCAGCACCGAGGACAGCGGCCGGGGGGGAGGGGGCGGTGTCTGGGTGGCGAGGACGCTCTTAGACGTGATCTTTTCTGGCTTCGGAGAAAGAAAAATCGTTTCAGCCCTTGGATGTTTCCCGTCGAGGCTAGGACACTGGGCCCTCCAGCACCGCATAGTGGTCTTGCATACTGCTGAGGGCCGCGGATCCGCCCTGCGGGTGCCCGATCTCGCAATAAGGAGCGTGGGGGCTTCACCGCCAACAACTGTCTGGTTTTAATTAAAAGATTTCTTGAAAAACGGCAGTGTGTACAGCCTTCTCTGACCTCACAGATCCCTTTTAGATTGTTCAGCCCTCGTCATCCTTTTGACAGCCGTGTTCTCCGTGCATTTTATCCTTGAAATGAAATGAAGTCGCTCAGTCGTGTCCGAATCTTTGCGATCCCATGGACTGTAGCCCACCAGGCTCCTCGGTCCATGGGATTTTCCAGGCATGAATACTGGAGTGGGTTGCCATTTCCTTCTCCAGGAGTGGAGATTATCCTTAATCTTTCCTAAAATTCGTGTTTGTGTTGGATACGCCAAGAACATAAACACAGGTGTCCGGGCTCCCGGGGAGCTGGAGCTTAAAGTGGATCTAGTGAAGCAAACCAGCGGCGTCTCTCCCAGGTGGTCATCCGGCGGCTGCCCCCCAGCATCACCAAGGAGCAGCTGGAACAGCAGCTGCACCTGCTGCCCGCACACCTTTACCGAGCTCAGGTGAGAAGCCTTTACGAACATTAAGAGGCCAACCTGGAGTTCCCTGGTGGTACTGTGGTTAGTACTCCGAGCTTTCTCTGCTGGGCCTGGGTTCAACCCCTGGTTGGAAACTAAGACCCCACAAGCTGCACTGCGGGACCTTTGATTTTCTACCTCTGAGGACCAGCTTTCTAACCCTGGCTTTGTGCAGTAGAGAGACCAACCTAAAGTGCCTCTCTGAAATCTTTAAAAAGATCTGTTAATATTTTGTTTGGTTTTCTTGCCAAAGAATATCCAGATTGTTGAAAGTAATTGAGAGGTTATTCTTTGGCATAAAGGTTTTATCTGAAGTTGTCGGGAGCCACGTTAGGCATTACTGACAAAATGGAGGCACGGCCCCAGGCCCCTCTCCTCATTCTGCAGGCATGGACCTGGGATGAAGGAGTTAGGCCTTGTAATTCTGACTTGTTTTTTCCTCTCCTTGGCTGAGTTGACTAAAAAGGAATATGAAGGTACTTATTGTTCTTGCACAAAGCAGCTGTGTTCAGAGAATAATTCATAAGGTTAATCATTGACATTTGTTTAAGGACTTTTA
This sequence comes from Bos mutus, assembly GCF_027580195.1. Classification (NCBI taxonomy): domain Eukaryota; kingdom Metazoa; phylum Chordata; class Mammalia; order Artiodactyla; family Bovidae; genus Bos; species Bos mutus. The sequence goes on from NC_091633.1 coordinate 70,354,145, forward strand.
CAAAAGAGTGTTCCAGAATGAGCGCATAGGCTGCAGCTTGAGAACATGGGAGGGATTGCTATCTGAAGCCTATTTGTGAGGAAAATGTTTATGGCAAAGGCATTTACTGAATTTAGGGCTTAGAAATAATTAAAATAGTTAGAAGTTAAAGATGTAAGGAATGTTGTAAAGTTAGCATATTTTACTATAGCTTATAGAAGTTAGGAATTTTTAGAGACACTATACTAGAAGTCTTTTTAAGAGATAGTGAGCTCAGGATGTTAGGGGCAAACAGGATTTAGGAAGATAAGTAGTAAACTGAGGAATGTAGCATGAGTTACAATGTAATCACAAGTTAACTATAGGACACACAAAAGGAAGTAGATACTAGATGGTAAAGCTGATTTGGAGAGAATCACTGAAGCAGAAACTCTGTTTGAAGAGCAACAATGATTTATGAAGATAATAAATCTGGGTGGGGGGGAACCGAAAATGTCAAATCTCTGACCTAATGTTTTTGTAAAAGTATAAAAGAGAATCTTAAACTTGAAATAAATAGGCAGTCCAAGAAAACTGAAAGGCTACCTCATTTTTCTCGCCGACACCATCCATCTCTTCAGGTTGATTCCCTGGCTGCTGGAGCTGGACTCTGGCATGAAATAGTTTGTTATATTCAGGAAAAGAAAAATAAAAAGACATCTTGAGTTTCTTACTATTTTCATTGTTGTCTCTTCTTTAGTCTTTATACTCACCCCCACTCAAGAGCATACATTAACTTTAGAAATCCTGATGACATCCTTTTTTTAGAGATTATTTTGATGGATATATCTTCATTGACACTAAAGTTTGGGTCATTGGCCTTTTAAACTCTTTATTATAATTTCTAAGTACATTAACTTTTGCCAGATGTTTGTGAATTTTAATTAAGAATACTTAGATGCTAATCTAAAATAGTTTCATAAATTTTGATTATGTTATTGTGATTATGGGCTTATGTTGAAAATTAAAATTACATATAAGCCAAAGAATTCTAGCAATTTTGTATGGTAATAACAACGTATTTATGTACTTTCATTGGAGAGTGAAGTTTTTCTCATAAATGAGTGTTCTGGATAAGTAAACTTCACTCTTTTATGTTCTCAAAGTAAATAATTTTATCCTAGTACTAGGTAATAGGCATTATGGATGTAGCATTAAATATGAATCAGACATTGTCCCTGTCAGCCTGAAGCCTTGCTCTCCTTTTGGTTCTTGACTTTATTCTGAGCATGACAGTGAAAGTGTTAGTCACTCAGTTGCATCCGACTTTTTGCAACCCCTTGGACTGTACCCTGCCAGGCTCCTCTGTCCAAGGAATTCTCGAGGCAAAAATACTGGAGTGGATAGCCATTTCCTTCTCCAGGGGATCCTCCCGATCCAGGGACCAAACCTGGGTCTCTTGCATTGCAGGCAGATTCTTTACCATCTGAGCCACCAGGAAAGAGTTGGGTATGAAATAAATACACAAAAGTGATGATGTCCCTAACCAAGTCCCTTATGATCTAAGTCCTTGACGCTGTTTGTAAAGGCCCTGATACTTTTTACCTAATTACCTAACTCTTTCGCTAACTAAGGACCTGACACTGTGCTAACCAACGTCTTGACACTATCTCTAATTAAGATGTTGATACTCTCTTTCCCCAAGCTCCAAGGATGTCCTTATCTAAGGCCCTGACATTGTCTCTAATTGCCTGAGCTTTCCATCACTAATACCCAGATGCTATCTATAACTAAAAGCCCTGATGCTATGCCTAAATCCCTGATGATATCCATAACTAGCAGTCTTAAAAAGCTTTAACTAAGGCCCTGATGCTGACTGTAATGTCTTGGTCTGTCCCTTACTAATGTTCTGACACTTTCCATAACTAAAGACCTGACACTGTTTCTAACCAACAGCCTGACTTGCTACCTAACTGATGTGAAGAACTTAGCCTCTCTGCACCAGTGCTAAACTGAACCCTAGAGACATAATTTTAGGAAGTAGAAAAGATTAGCGTTATCACTTTGCCAACCAGTCGGGGACACAGCATACTGATATCCTCAAAAATGTGTGTCCCAATGACAAAAGATTTGGTAAGGTATTTGTAGAGATAGTTCAAGGACAGAGTTTTTTTTTTTTTTTATCAGAATTAGACTGTGTTCAGGCTTGCACTCCTTTAATCTGGCCTCAGTGGTCTCTTAATCAGCTTTTCTGGAATGAAGAATGCCATCATCCTCCATTTGTTGGAGTTTTAGTTCTGTAAGGAGCTCAAAACTACTGTTATGTGTATCTCTTAGGGCAGAACCAGGACCCTGCCTAAAGGTTGCACTATTGTTCTTGACTGTTCCTCCCTTGTCTCTGCATCCCCTTCCTTCCCTGATTAGCAACTGTTCAAATCTGTGCTTTGAACCTCAGGGAAGTTCCCTGCAAAGAAGTACCAGGGTACACAGAAAGACTTCTATGCCCAAGAAACCCTTAATGTCCCTCTCAGTTTCACCCCTCTCTTCTCTTTGATACTCCTCAATCTTGCGGAGATCAGATGTTTTATAAGAAAAGGAATAATCATTTCAGATTGAGACATTAATCGTGAGTTTTGCAGAGGAAGTTGGTTTTAGGGAGACTCATTTTTAATTCCCACTTTGGTTTTATCTTTCCCCACATCTTTCAGGGGGTGGGGTGATGACTGCTCTGACTACTTAAATGGGACATAGGCCTGCCTAAATTTGGGGGAATGGATATCAGAGTAGTAATATTTGACTTTTAAGTCCTGAATCAGAATCTTATATGGTGCAGCAAACGTAGTTAAAAGTAGGAGGAGTGATTGGTGTAGAATGGATACATAATACATGTATGGTTGAGCCCCTTCACTGTTCACCTGAAACTATCACAACATTGTTAAGCAGCTACACCCCAATATAGAATAAAAAGTTAAAAAGGAGGAACTATTACTAAATTTTAATAGTAAATATACATCTCATTTCCTTAGGAATTCAGGAGGCTGAGTCTGAAACCCAGTCTGGAATAAGCACTTTGCAGAGCCTGTTGTCTAGTTCTGTCTCTGTAGGTTTTAACTTCTCATGTACTATTAACATATTCATAACAGGAGCTACTGACCATTACAGGTATGTCTTGTCTTTCTATTAATATCTGATCTAATTTCATTGTTTAAAATTTGACAGTTAGGAGAGGAGTTCTTGAAAACTAAGGTTGCAACTACCTTCAGACATTGTTTTGAGAATGGCTAATGGAATCCCAAGTCTGACATGGCTCAGATGTATAAGCTCAGCACTGCAGGGATGCATCTACAATCACACCCACAGTGGTCACTTAGCTTCACCTTGGGTACCTGAAACATAGGTACTCCTTTTTGACTTTCAGAAGCACTCCCCTCCTCAATGCCAAAACAGATGTATGATGCATGTCTGACAGGCCATGAAACAGGCCACTTTGGTCAGTAACATTTAGGTTAAACCGTGTATCAGAGTGACTTCCTCATGCCTCAGTACGTGAAGATATTTTTTTCCCTTTTGATTACATGTCTTCAAAAGAGAACACTGATGATCAAAATATATATCCCTCAGTGCAGGAGTGATTCAGCTCTTTGCCCTGCATGTGTATCATGTCCCTCAGTGCTAGGATTCTTCTCTGTTTGCTGAGGTAATCCATGTGGGGGGAATACTGATCAAGTATTGTGAACATGCTCAGAGGCATGTTAATGAGAAAATGCTTTACAGGCCATACATTTTATCATTTATACCCAGTTGTCACATAAGCATTATACATGTGCTTTGAGCAGTAGACCTAAAGTAAGTAGTGATACATCATGCATCATTACACTCTGATAACTTCACTAGACAAGTTCCCTTTCCTTCTAAACATTAGGGAAAAAGCAAAGCTAACATAAATATGGAGTTCAGTACAGAGGTGTCATTCATCCAATTGCTCGAAGTCCTACTTAGCTTGAAGGGAAGGATTTCCCTATATCTGGAAAACAGATCTAAACCAGTAATGAAAGAAAACCATAAACATAACCATGTTCACCAATTCACTCAGTAAACAATCCTTCTGTTAACTTTTTATGAAGCCATGAGATTTTCAAGTAAGATTTTTAATTTCTTATCCAGTTCAGTGGTATGATATGATGTTTGTTAAACAGTCCTCTACATCAACCTTGTCGAAGGTGGAGCACTTTTGCAAAATCGTTAGAGTACAATAACTGTCTATAAATCACGAAAAGACTTAAAAGGCATAGTTAAACACTCATTCACAATGTGATTGACCAAGGAAACTTAGTTACTACTTTGACATTCAACATTTAAAATAGCTAGAATTATGACTGATAACATTTTATCAGGACTTACTAGATTTTTATGAATTCCATGTAATTTAACATACTGATCAAACATTTCTAAGATGTCTCAGTGGCCTTTTAAAGCATCTCAAAGTTAGCAGGAGATCAAAAGAACTATTAGAATCTGTCGAATAGTACTTACTTAGCCAAAGAGAATAGTTAATTCCAGCACAAATACAGATAACTTAAAGGCAAAGGAACTCACAGTTCAGTTCAGTCACTCAGTCGTGTCCAATTCTTTGTGACCCCATGAATTACAGCACGCCAGGCCTCCCTGTCCATCACCAACTCTTGGAGTTCACCCAAACTCATGTGCATCGAGTCGGTGACGCCATCCAGCCATCTCATCCTCTATCATCCCCTTCTCCTCCTGCCCCCAATCCCTCCTAGCATCAGGGTCTTTTCCAATGAGTCAACTCTTTTCATAAAGTGGCCAAAGTATTGGAGTTTCAGCCTCAGTATTAGTCCTTCCAATGAACACCTAGGACTGGTCTCCTTTAGAATGGACTGGTTGGATCTCCTTGCAGTCCAAGGGACTCTCAAGAGTCTTCTCCACACCACAGTTCAAAAGCATCAATTCTTTGGCGCTCAGCTTACTTCACAGTAACTTCACAGTGGAGTTACTTTCACTCCACTGGAAAAACCGTAGCCTTGACTAGACGGACCTTTGTTGGCAAAGTAATATCTCTGCTTTTGAATATGCTATCTAGGTTGGTCATAACTTTCCTTCCAAGGAGTAAGCGTCTTTTAATTTCATGGTTCCAGTCACCATCTGCAGTGATTTTGGACCCCACAAAAAATAAAGTCTGACACTGTTTCCAATGTTTCCCCATCTATTTCCCATGAAGTAATGGGACCAGATCTTAGTTTTCTGAAGGAACTCACAAGCACCTTCCAAATGAAATTTTCTGGAACAAAAAAAATCACCCAAATGGGAACCAAGATTATGCCGAATATACAAAGTTAAAAGGACTTCAGACTTCATGCCAGGGAGTTACTACATGCGGGCCAAGGAGTCGCAACATCCCAAGTGATACTTTTCTGGTGTCCAAAATTAATTCCGTGGAGTAGGACATGTGAATAGGTCCAAACAGGATGAGTAACATTGTACAGGAGGCAGGGATCAAGATCATCCCCAAGGAAAAGAAATGCAAAAAGGCAAAATGGTTGCCTGAGGAGGCCTTACAAATAGCTGTGAATAGAAGAGAGGCAAAAGGCAAAGGAGAAAAGGAAAGATATATCCATTTGAATGCAGCGTTCCAAAGAAGAGCAAAGAGAGATAACAAAGCCTTCCTCAGTGATCAGTGCAAAGAAATAGAGGAAAACAATAAAATGGGAAACTGTAGAGATCTCTTCACGAAAATTAGAGATACCAAGGGAAATTTTCATGCAAAGATGGGCACAATAAAGGACAGAAATGATATGGACCTAACAGAAGAAGAAGATATTATGAAAAGGCGGCGAGAATACACAGAAGAACTATACAAAAAAGACCTTCATGACCCAGATAATCACAATGGTGTGATCACCAACCTAGAGCCAGTCATCCTGGAATGTGAAGTCAAGTGGGCCTTAGGAAGTACCACTACAAACAAAGCTAGTGGAGGTGATGGAGTTCCAGTTGAGCTATTTCAAATCCTAAAAGATGATGCTGTGAAAGTGCTACACTCAATATGTCAGCAATTTTGGAATACTGAGCAGTGACCATAGAACTGGAAAAAGTCAGTTTTCATTCCAATTCCAAAGAAAGGCAATGCCAAAGAATGCTCAAACTACCACACAATTGCACTCATCTCACATACTACTAAAGTAATACTCAAAATTCTCCAAGCCAGGCTTCAACAGTACATGAACCGTGAACTTCCAGATGTTCAAGTTGGATTTAGAAAAGGCGGAGGAATCAGAGATCAAATTGCCAACCTCCGTCGGATCATTGAAAAAGCAAGACAGTCAGAAAAACATCTGTTTCTGCTTTATTGACTATACCAAAGCCTTTGACTGTGTGGATCACAACAAACTAGGGAAAATTCTTCAAGAGATGGGAATACCAGACCTCCTGACCTGCCTCTAAGAAATTGTATGCAGGTCAGGAAGCAACAGTTAGAACTGGGCATGAAACAACAGATTGGTTCCAAATAGGGAAAGGAGTACATCAAGGCTGTATATTGTCACCGAGCTTATTTAACTTATATGCAGACTACATCATGAGAAATACTTGCCTGGAGGAAGCACAAGCTGGAATCAAGATTGCCAGGAGAAATATCAATAACCTCAAATATGCAGATGACATCACCCTTATGGCAGAAAGCAAAGAACTAAAGAGCCTCTTCATGAAAGTGAAAGAAGAGAGTAAAAATTTGGCTTAAAGCTCAACATTCAGAAAACTAAGATCATGGCATCTGGTCCCATCACTTCATTGCAAATAGATGGGGAAACAGTGGAAACAGTGAGAGACTTTATTTTTTTGGTTTCCAAAATCACTGCAGATGGTGATTGGAGCCATGAAATTAAGAGACAGATGCTTGCTCCTTGGAGGAAAAGTTATGACCAACTTAGAGAACATATTAAAAAGCAGAGACATTACTTTGCCAACAAAGTCCATCTAGTCAAGGCTATGGTTTTTCCAGTAGTCATGTATGGATGTGAGAGTTGGACTATAAAGAAAGCTGAGTGCAGAAGAATTGATGCTTTTGAACTGTGGTGTTGGAGAAGACTCTTGAGAGTCCCTTGGACTTCAAGGAGATCCAACCAGTTCATCCTAAAGGAAATCAGTCCTGAATATTCATTGGAAGGACTGATGCTGAAGCTGAAACTCCAATACTTTGGCCACCTGATGTGAAGAGATGACTCATTTGAAAAGACCCTGATGCTAGGAAAGATTGAAGGCAGGAGGAAAAGGACAGAGGATGAGATGGTTGCCTGGTATCACCAACTCAATGGACATGAGTCTGAGTAAACTCTGGGAGTTGGTGATGGACAGGGAGGCCTTGCATGCTGCAGTCCATGGGGTCGCAGAGTCAGACACAAATGAGCGACTGAACTGAACTGAACTGCAACAGGATGAGAGAGGACTGTCCTCAAGGCAAAGTTGGCTTTGGTAACTTCTAGGGCAAACCCTCTTCTTCTGTCTGCTCCTGTCCTGGAGTTTCAACTGCCAGGATGACAGATGGGTTATGACTAGGGCTCGGCCTTTCCAGGCAAGGGTCCCAGGTGATATGGTCTCTAAAGCAATTATCCAACCGTCCACTCTCTTGAAAGAGGCTGGCATGGAGAAAATCTTGGAGCATCTCATCAAGTCAGGGTACCCACAGGAACTGTGCCCAAGTCAGCACCTCTTGAGCACTCAATCTGATCCCAAAACTCCACATCTGTGCACATGTGCCAAACCAAAAATCTCAGAGACAGATTATCACATGAAGTAGAAAAGCATAGCTTTACTGCTTCTCCAGGTAAAGAGGGACACAGGAAACTTGTGCTCTCAAAAACTGTGCCCCAATGCAGGAGTTTTTTGTTATGAGTTTTATAGCAATGTTTTAAGGGCAGAGATTTAATAAGGAGTAGGGTGTGTACAGGGCCTGAAATCCTTTAATCTGGCCTCAGGTGGTCTCTGGAATGGAGAATGCTAAAATCTTCCATTTTCTTTGAGGGGGCAGGGTTATTTCAGTAAAGAACTCATAGATATTGTTATGTGTATCCCTTTAGCCAGAAACAGGCCCCTGACCCAAGACCAAATTACTGTTTCTTGACCATGCCTCCCTTCTCTCTGCATCTGCTCCCCTTCCTGATTAGCATTTGCTTGAATCTGCCTTTTGGAACTCAGGGAAGGTCATAGAGCCTGGAGTCTATTCCCAATAAATAAGAAACAGGAGACATGAGAAAGGCTTCCATTCCCAGGAGCCCCACAAGGTCCTGCTCAATTTCACTACCAGGCCCTGACCATATACTAATTATGGCCCTGAGCTGTCCGAGATGGCCTGAGCTTTCCCTTACTGTAGACTTAACTCTCTTCCCTAAGGCCCTGATGTTGGCTCTAATGAATGCCTTGACAATGTTGGTAACAAATGGTCTAATGTATCTTTTACTAAGATCTTCACATTTTCTCTGAGGCCCTGACACTGTCCCTAATTAAGACCTTAATGTTGTTTCTAAGTAATGGCCTGACACAGTCCCTCACTGCGTTGATGATGCTCTTACTAAGGCCTTGAAGAAGTCTCTACCTGGGGAGCTGACACTATCTATAACTAATTCCCTGACTCTTTTCCTAACTAACATCCTAATTTTGTCTCTAAATAACACCCTGTGCATTCTCCAGATAAGAATACTGATGTGGGTTGCCATTTCCTCCTCCAGGGGATCTTCCCAACCCAGGGATGGAACCCGCATCTCTTTTGTCTCTTACATTGGCAGGTGGGTTCTTTACCACTAGCGCCACCCTGGTGGCGGGTGGTCCAATCCCACACTGGTCCTAACTAAGAGACTCTCAAGAGTCTTCTCCAACTATAGGATACAGGAAGAAGAAAAGAAAAGCAGGCCCTGGCAAGGGCCACAAAAGAAATTTATAATTATTGATAAACTGGATGCTATAAGGCATGAGACTCTTGGAACAAGTCCAGAGGAAACAGTTCATAGTCTTGAAAACAGGGTATCATCCTGGGGTCGGAAAATCGACCCCGACTGTTCTCAGTGGGTGTCTCAGAGTCACATGTTTTACATATCTGGTGGAAAATCTATAGATAAGAATATTAGTCTTAGTTACTGATTTGTTATTGATTACTGTTTCTCAGTTACTCAGTGGTTAATGATCACTTTGTTCTTTGGCCCTGAAGGCCACATGAGTTACAGCTTAACTCCCCGCATGTTCTTTCCTTCATGGCTGAAAGTATAATAAGCTGGCTTGGATTCGGTTTTGGCACCTTCAGCTTGGAGCGGTGTTGGTCCCCTGATCCTCACTTTTCACTGAATTCTTGTATCTTGTTTGTCATTCTCCCGCCATATCACGCTTTCAGAAACCTTGGTTGTCGAGCCGGTCTCGACATCCAGCATAGTTGGAGTGTCCCTAATAGCCCTTGATGTCCCTACTTTTGCCATAGTTTGTCTGTTACTAAGGCCCTGAATATATGCCTATGTTTCTGACCATGAACCAAGACCCTGATCCTCTTTCTAAGGCCTTGATGCTGTCTCTACAGAAAGCCCTGACAATGTCTGTAATAATGGCTTGACTTTCCCTCACTAAAATCCTGATGCTACTATCCATAATCAGTTCAGTTCAGTTCATTCACTCAGTCGTGTCTGACTCTTTGTGGCCCCATAGACTGCAACATGCAGGCTCCCTGCCCATCACCAACTCCCAGAGCTTGCTCAAACTCATGTCCATCCAGTCAGTGATGCCATCTATCCATCTCATCCTCTGTTGTCCCCTTCTCCTGCCTTTGGTCTTTCCCAGCATCAAGATCTTTTCCAATGAGTCAGTTCTTGGCATTAGGTGGTCAAAGTATTGGAGCTTCAGCTTCAGCATCAGTCCTTCCAATGAATATTTAGGACTGATTTCCTAAATATTCTGGTTTGATCTCCTTGCAGTCAAAGGGACTCTCAGAGTCTTCTCCAACACCACAGTTCAAAAGCATCAGTTCTTTGGCACTCAGCTTTCTTTATGGTCCAACTCTCACATCCATACATGACTACTGGAAAAACCATAGCTTTACTAGATGGAGCTTTGTCAGTAAAGTAATGTCTCTGCTTTTTAAGATGTGGTCTAGGTCATAACTTTTCTTCCAAGGAACAAGTGTCCTTTAATTTCATGGCTGCAGTCACCATCTGCAGTGATTTTGGAGCCCCAGAAAATCCATAATAGCCTGAGTTTTCTTTCAGTAACCTTCTGATCCTGTCCATGACTAAGGCCCTGTATATTTAATTAAGTAGGTCTCTGATGCTGTCCCTAAATAATGCCCTGACACTGAGCATAACTATGGACCTGATGCTAGCTGTATTAAAGTCCTGAAGATTCTGTTCAGTTACAGCCCGAACTTCTTTAACTACCATCCCCAAGTTATTTCTAACAGAAGCCCTGATGCTTTCCTTAACTAAACCCTGGGGCTTCCCTGGTGGCCCAGATGGTAAAGAATCTGCCTGCAATACAGGAGAACCGGGTTTGATCCCTGGGTCAGGACGATCCCCTGGAGAAGGGAATAGCAATCCACTCCAGTATTCTTTCCTGGATATTTCCATGGACAAAGGAGCCTGGTGGGCCATAGTCCTTGGGGTCGCAAAGAGTCAAACATAACTGAGCAATTAACATTTTCACCATAACTAATCCCCAGATACTGTCTCTCGGTAAGGGCCTGAAGTATAACTTATGAAGGCCCTAACCCTATCCCTAACACCTTGACACTGTCCCTGACTTATGCTATGATGCTGTCCCTTACAGCCTAAGCTGTCACAAAATAAACACTCTGATCTTGTCCATAACCAAGGCCCTGAATATATCCCTGGGGTAGTCTCTGAGGTGTTCTTAACTTATAGCCTGAACTGACCCTTGCTAAGGCCCTCAGGTTACCTCTGAGATCCTGTCCCTAATTAAGGCCCTGATGCTGACTCTAACAACCTGACACTGACCTTTACTAAGTCCTCACCCATGGGTTGTCCCAGGCTGCTGGGCAGCTTTCTCTTTTTCCACATCTCTAGCCAGCTGTCTGCTATTGGCCCATCTAAGGTTCAGCAGTGCAGCAGGCCCGCATGGGATGAGCCTAAGCAGGCTCACCTCCAGGAGAACAGTCCCAGCTACTTTGCCCTCCAAGGGACCTCCGTTCAAGGTGGGAATCTCTCAGCCAGTGTCTGATCATGGGTTCTACGTTCCTATTTGTTGTAAAACCTTGGAGTTACCTCAATAACATTTTTTAAATGGATCTCCCTTTTGGCATATTTATGAGATAAATTACTGAATTAAAATTCAGGAATGACATTATTAGAATGAGCAGGAAGACACAGGTTGTCCCCCAGTGATCTATTTGGAGGATTTTAAAATTCTAATGTGAAAACACTCTCATCTTGAGCATCAGCAAGGTGCAGGAATCAGCGACATTCTTGTTAGGGAAATAAAACAGAAGTAGTCTTGTTCAGGCTTCACAGGCAAGAGTATAGCAGGCCTCTGACCTTGCTTCTGACCTTCTGGACACTGCCCTGACTACTGCTGTGGGTGTCAGCCACACCTGCTGTGGAAGAGAAACACAATAAGAAGCAGATTTTGTAACTTGTTAAGTCTCTGTGGAGGAGGTCTGGCCAACCACTCCCTGGACTTAGCAACATTCCAAGATTTGCAGAACAAACCAAATAGCATTGTAAAAAATTAACATAATACAAGAGCTGCAGTTTTGCTCACAGACTGATAATGATATTCACAATTTTTGGCCTGGGGTTTATTAGGGGAGGACCAGGAGACAGCAATGCAGAAACTCTGCCTGGGACTTTTTGCCAGTTGGAACTCCGGATTGCTGTCACACAGAACTTCTCAGCACTCTTTAAGTCTGGATGCTGGCAAATCCAGTTTGGTGATGTATGTACTATTGCTCTCCTCTGCTGTTTCCATTTCTTTTTTCTTTTAATGTTAGTATATTGAAAGTAGATTAGATAGTTCACTAATAAATATTTGTATTGTTTATTTCAATATAATGAGTGACTTATTTTTGTTAACAAATCCTTTGAACCTGAGACAAAAGTGAAAACATTTGGCAAAACAATTCTTTATTTATCCCTCCATTTTTCCCAGAATCTTTCCTTTACGAGAAATTGCTGAGCTCTGCAGGAACTGTGAATGGTGACTATCTGGTAATTCTAAGACTGAAAAGCAAGAGGAAAAGAGATGGGAAATGAGAATTGATGGGGAGAAGCAGGGGCATCCATGTTCAACCTCAGCCTGAGAGTCTGAGTTAATCTGCAGTGAAGGTAAGGACTACCAGGAGCTGGCCCCCCCCCGACTTTGTCACCTGGGAACAGCCAAACTATCGTGGCCACTTTCAGAGAAATAAAGAAGGTAGGAGAGCACCCCTGGGAGCTAGATTGGAAAAAGTAACTGCTATGAAATAAGATGCATTTTCAAGAAAGTTAAGGATGATCTCTTTGTTCTCAAAAGACTTGAAAAGACTCTGTGTTCTTCTGGAGGCATGTTGCAGCCTCCAGTCTTTGAAGGCAGTGTTGAGAGGGAGCCTGGGCTCAAACCAATCCAGCACTCGCTCCTTGAGCGTGCTAAGGATGACCAGTGTCTCCTCATGAGTGCTGTAGGGCTGGAAGGCCCCTTATCACCTGTGATGGGAGGGGCCCCACAGGCACCCCCATTTGACCAGCAGAGGACTGGTGGGCTACAGACCTTTATCAAGGACATGATTTGTAAACATCTTGTGCTGTTTTGGATGGTGGATTATCTTTTACCTACTCCTTTTGTGCACAGCAGTTTTCATTTTAAAGAAGCCCAATTCATCTATTTTGTCTTTTGTTGCTTGTGCTTTTGGTAGCAAATCTAAGAAACCATGGCCAAATCCAAGGTCATGACGTTTCACTTCCATGTTTTTTTCCTATGAGTTTTAAAATTTTGGTTCCTCTTGAGCCATTTTGAGTTGATTTTGTATAGAGGGAGAGGCAAGGGTCCAACTTTATTCTTTTGCTTGTGGGAGCTCATTGACCCAGGACTTGTATTAATTGTTTGGGAGAAAATATCTGCAAATGATGTCACCAAAAATGGTCCAATTTCCAAAATATACAAGCAGCTCATACAATTACCCCCCTGCCAAAAAAAAAAAAAAAAAGTTGGGCAGAAGGTCTAAATAGACATTTCTCCAAAGAATATATGCAAATGGTCAATAGACATATGAAAAGATACTCCGCATTGCTAATTATTAGAGCAAAGCAAATCAAAACTACGATGAGGTATCATTTCCTACTGGTCAGAATGGCCATCAGTAAAATGTCTACAAATAACAAATTCTGGAGAGGGTGTGGAGAAAAGGAAACCCTCCTACACTTTGGTGGGAATTGGTGCCACCACTGTGGAAAACAGTTTGGAGTTTCCTCAAAAAAACTAACAAGAGAGTTGCCATATGAACCAGCAATCCCAATCCTGGGCATATATCCAGACAAAACTGTAATTCGAAAAGATACATTCACCACTGTGTTCATAGCAGCACTATTCACAATAGCAAAGACATGAAAGCAAACCACTTTTCCAACAATTGATGAATGGAGAAAGAGGATGTGATAAGACAGCCATCAGACTTTTTATAGAGGTCAGGACTCACCCAGACCAAGTTCACACAAAGTTGCTGATACTCATTTTCCTTGTAGGAGTCTGTACGGTATTAAGAGGCACTGTGGGCAGTGTATATTATTAGCTACCATGTCTTGGGTCCTGCAGTGACCTGGACTACAGTAGAAACAGTGAGATCTCCATTACAACATCACATTACTTCAAAAAATATATTAAAAAATAAATTCAGTAAAGTTGCAAAAATGGATTCTATATACACAAATCAATTTTGTTTCTATATACTAATAAATCATCAGGAAGAAAAATTAAGACAATACCATTTATAATTCCATCAAAAAAAAAAACAAACTATCTAGGATAAATTTAACCAAAGACATGAAAGACCTATAATCAGAAAACTATACAGCACTGCTAAAGAAAGAAACTGAAGATGCAATAGAAAAATATTCCGTGCTCATGCATCAGAACAAATTATTATTAGAATGTTTAGTCTACCCAAAGCCATTTACAAAAGGTGCCAGGAAAACTAGATACCACGTTCCAAAAAATGACACTGGTCACCATCTACACTGCACATAAAATTAACTAAAAATGCACAATATTCCATAAACTCTTTTTCTCCTGAGTCCCCTGAAGATGGACCCCACACCCTCAGCAGTCAGCTGTACACAGGAAGCTTCTCCCCACTTGTTCGTTTTTTCCTCTTGTGGCATTTCTTCATTGGTGGGTCCTGAGAAATCCCAGCTCCTATCAGTACGGACACTACCCTTTTGTCCAGAAACCTAAGCCCTGATGGGTCCTGAGGAGACAAAGCTGCTGTCTGCTCATCACAGAGCAAATGCTATGGGCAGGATGCACCTGTGCCCCAGAGGGCAGAGATGTGTGTTCTGTGCACCCGGTGAGATGTCAGAGAAGTGCAGGGAGGCCTGCACTTAACCAGAGGTCTCATCCCAAATGTCAGAGAAGTGCAGGGAGCACCACACCTAACCAGAGGCCTCATCCCAAATGTCAGAGAAATGCAGGGAGGCCTTCATCTTACCAGAGGCCTCATCCCAAATGCAGTTCTGCTGCACATACTCAGTTTGAAGCCAGACTGAAATGGAGCCAAGTATCTCACCATACCTTCTCAAAAAATTATTAAGAAACAATTAAAAACCAAATGGAATGAAATGAATGAAGATACAAACTTTATGGCTGAAACCAAAATTCACTCAAAATTTCCCATGCTGCTGCTGCTGCTGCTAAGTCGCTTTAGTCGTGTCCGACTCTGTGCGACCCCATAGACGGCAGCCCACCAGGCTCCCTCGTCCCTGGGATTCTCCAGGCAAGAACACTGGAGTGGGTTGCCATTTCCTTCTCCAATGCATTAAAGTGAAAAGTGAAAGTGAAGTCGCTCAGTCGTGTCCAACTCTTCGCAACCCCATGGACTGCAGCCTACCAGGCTCCTCCATCCATGGGATTTTCCAGGCAAGAGTACTGGAGTGGGGTGCCATCGCCTTCTCCGAAAATTACCCTTAGACAAGTTTAAATTATCAAACTATAAAAATTCTACACAAAAATCTACATGACTTTGGCTTCAGTGATGGGTTTTAAAACATAATACCAGGCTTCCCTGGTGGTCCCTGGTGGTTGAGAGTCTGTCTGCCAATGCAGGGAGCATTGGTCCAATCCCTGGTCCCAGAGGATCCCACCCGCCTTGGGACAGCTAAACCTGTGTGCCACAGCTACTGAGCCCACGAGCCTAGAAGCATGCACTCCACAGTGAGAGGCCACTGCATAGAGAAGCCTGCACATCGTAACCAGAGAGTACCCCCAACACACCACAACTAGACAAAGCCAGCACACAACGATGAAGACAGTGCAGCCAAAAATAAAAATAATAAAAATAACAACTTTTAGTAAAAAATCTATCAACAAAAGAAAAAATAATGTGGCTTTTATAAAAATAAAAATTTCTACTCTATGGAAGATCATACTGGAAGAAGCTATTTCCAAAACACATATCTAATAAAGGATCTGTATCCAAATTATACCAAATGACCCTACTAGAATTTGGTAAATGTTGAAACACACACCTGACTAAAGAAGGTAAACAGATAGTAAATGAGCATATAAGAATATACTCAAGATGCTGGTGGAATGCATGTACAATCAACTTCAAAGACAGTTTGGCGGTTTTCTCCAAAGCGAAACAGTCTCACCTTAGGATCTAAGAAGCGTATCTCTTGTATTTAGACAACTGCTTTGAAAAACTCTGTTCAGTAAAAGCTAGCATCAAGTAATGCATGACAGTTCTACCCATAATGGCTAAAAACTTAAACATATCAGGATGTCCTTCTGTAGATGAATTTATAAGCAAATTATGGCACAAACTTGTCAAAGGGAGCATAATACAGTACCCCCAAAATATGCCCATTTGACAAAAGGATTATTTTGGGCTGATTAATTTAAGAAACAGCAGACCCAGGAGAATCTTTGAAAACCAAGAAGAAAATGCCTTTTTATGAAGTAAATTTGTTTTTATTAATGACATCTCCATTTGAAAAGATGTGTCCCTCTCTGAGTCAGGAATTGGATGCAGACTTTAAATATCAGGAAAAGTTTGTCAATGGAATGGGCCTGGATGTAAATCTGTGTAATCACCATTCTCTTGTTTACAGTGCTTTGCCTAATAACATCTCTTAATTGGCGCCTTCCATTCCCTAACATCCTTCTTTCATTCTTAGCTGAAGATCGCATTTAAAAATGGTTAAGTCTTGGGCCATTTCAGAGAGTGACTGAGATTTCCCAGGTATCTTTCAAGTATTGTTTTTTCTCCAATTCAGCTCCTTTTCATTATAAGGGGGAATCTCCATGAAGAACACAGAAGAATAGAGGGAAAATTATTTTTCCTTTTATATAATGAAATGCAATACTATTCAGCAATATAAAGGAATGAACCATCAACCCCTACCAAAAAAAAAAAAAAAAAAAAAAGGATGACTCTAATCCTTATATTGCTAAGCGAAAGAATCTAATTTGAAGTGCTACACTGTATGGCCATATTTATAAGACATAGAAAGGGCAAAATGGACATAATAAACAGTTTATGGAAGATGTCATTGAAATATTCCATGTGATAACTTAGTGATGACTACCTGCCACTATGCATTTAATCAAACACATTAGATTTTTTTTTATATACAACCCAACAAATAAATTTTTATCTGTTCAAATTTAGTTATTTAGGGTATGGGAGTGTCAAAGACTGGAATGCAATATTTAACAAAGAACCTAACTGATCGAGAAATGTATGAAAAAACTCAAGACTTCCCTGGTTGCCCAGTGGCTAAGACTCCACGTTGCTTGCGGGGGATGTGGGTTCAATTCCTAGTTGGAAAACTAAAAGCTCATATGCCATACAGTGAGGCCAAGAGATTAAGAGGAAGAAAAAGAAAAAAAATTCACACTTGGTGGTGGGACAAAATGGGCTGAACTGAGTTAACTGGGGAAATGAATGGAACCTGCAGGTCAAAAGCAAAATGTACCATATATACATAAAGAGTGGACTCTGAGTTCTTTCCCATGGAGGGTAGTAGCTAATAGTTCTGAAACTACTATGTCAGTCATCAAATGGAACAAGCACTGAATTCAATAAATGACAAGTAGTGGAAGCCAGTTTTCTTACCACTGGTGTGGGAAGTTGCATACAGACAAAGGGAGAAGGCTACAATATACATGTCATGACAGATCAGGTTGGATACATCAGTATAAACTGTCTTTCAGTTCAGTTCAGTAGCTCAGTCATGTCTGACTCTTTGCGACCCCATGAATCGCAGCATGCCAGGCCTCCCTGTCCATCACCAACTCCCAGAGTTCACTCAGACTCACGTCCATCGAGTCAGTGATGCCATCCACCCATCTCATCCTCTGTCATCCCCTTCTCCTCCTGCCCCCAATCCCTCCAAGCATCAGAGTTTTTTTCCAATGAGTCAACTCTTCGCATGAGGTGGCCAAAATACTGGAGTTTCAGCTTTAGCATCATTCCTCCCAAAGAAATCCCAGGGCTGATCTCCTTCAGAATGGACTGGTTGGATCTCCTTGCAGTCCAAGGGACTCTCAAGAGTCTTCTCCAACACCACAGTTCAAAAGCATTAATTCTTCGGCACTCAGCCTTAGCCTCATATGTGTGTAACATGTATGTGTGTAACACATAGTTACACATGGAAATACATATAATTATATGTGTGTGCATAGGCTGGGATGCATACACATATTTTCATGAATTGTCTGCTGAGAGTATTAAGCTCCTGCATGCAAGTTTTTAATACTATTCTGTAATAAAAAGGAACAAGAGTTTTTTGAATAAAGCACCGATACTAGGACTGAGAAAATAAATATGTGAATCAGGATAATGTTAAAATGAAAGAAAGAATTACCCCAAAAAATGCACAAAAGATAAATTATGTAAAATGAAAACAGGATCAAGTGGAAAAAGCTCTCAATAGTCAAAGCAAGAATGAACTAAACAGTCTAATAACATAGTGCTGGATTATAGCCAAAAGTTTAAAATAATTTTCATGTGTCCAAACTGGTTAAAATAAATTACATAATTTTTATGAATGGTGTTAAATAGAAGTCTCTATGCAGAAAAATTCTAAACAATTGATAGAGACACTTAACTGTCCACCAAATATTTGAAGCTAACTCCCCTCTCCTCAAATATGGGTCCTGCATTATGACTTCTTCCTAAATAAGACACACAGGATGAACATGGGAAAAATTAACAAAGAAAAACAACAAACATTGGCAACAGTGTAGAGAAATTGGAACTCAAACTTTACTTAAAAGAGATGTACAATGGTGCAAACTATGCATGCAAAATTTTGGCATTTTCTTAAAAATATAAAAGTGTAATTATCATATGTTTCAACAACTCCTCCACTCATAGATATATGCTCAAAGAATTTAAAACAGGTGTTCAAATATAAACTTGTACATCAATATTCATGGTAGCACTGTTCTCAATAGCCCAAGGTAAAAACAATTACAATGCCCACTAATGGATGAATAGATACGCAAAATAGGGTAGATCCATAAGATACATTATTCTGCCATATAAAGGAATAAAGTAAAATAGAGCCACAGCTGTGGAGAACAGTAGGGAGGCTCCTCAAAAACCTAAACACAGAGTTAATGTAGAATCTCTCAGTTCTGTTCCAGGGTATACAACTGAAATATTTAAAAGCAAAGACTGGGACAGATATTTGTACCCCATATTCATACCAGCCTTATTCACAGTAACCAAAAGGTGGAATCAACACAAGTGTCCTTCAGCAGATGAATGGATAAACATAATGTAGTATATGCACAATGGGATACAGTTCAATCTTTATCAGTTCAGTTCAGTTGCTTATTTTTGTCCAGCTCTTTGCGACCCCATGGACTGTAGCATGCCAGGTTTCCCTGTCCATCACCAATTCCTGGAGCTATTCAAACTCATGTCCATCCAGTCAGTGATGCCATCCAACTATCTCATCCTCTGCCATCCCATTCTCCTCCTGTTTTCAGTCTTTCCCAGCATCAGGGTCTTTTCAAATGAGTCAGTTCTTTGCATCAGGTGGCCAAAGTATTGGAGCTTCAGCTTCAGCATCAGTCTTTCCAATGAATATTCAGAACTGATTTCCTTTAGGATTGACTGGTTTGATCTCCTTTCAGTCCAAGGGACTCTCAAGAATCTTCTCCAGTACCACAGTTCAAAAGCACCAATTGTTCGGTGCTCAGCTTTCTTTATTGCCCAACTCTTACATCCATACATGGTCCATTTGACTAGATGGACCTTTGTTGGCAAAATAATGTCTCTACTTTTTAATATGCTGTCCAGGTTGGTCATAGCTTTTCTTCCAAGGAACAAGGTCTTGGGTCAGTGGTAAAGAATCCACTTGCCAAGGCAGGAGACACAGGAGACATGGGCTCAATCCCTGGGTTGGCAAGGTCCCCTGGAGAAGGAAATGGCAAACCTCTCCAGTATTCTTGTCTGGGAAATCCCATGGACAGAATAGCCTGGCAGGCTACAGTCCTTGGGTTCATGAAGAGTCAGACATGCCTGAACATGCACACGTGTCCTTCTTTGCACCAGAAATAGAAGAATGACTAAATCTCAAGTAACTCATCACTGTAGAAGCCCTGACTTAATTCTGCAAACAATCATACCCTTGTGTACCCTGCTTTTTATAATATCCTGCCACAACTGGCATCCCCTCTTTCACAAGGTCTTCTTTTGTTTTTATCTGAAGATTTATATTTAAGGTGATGGCTTTGGCTATTTCTGGGAGTAACTCAGTTTTTCTGGGTAGTTCCCTTGTATAGAGAAGGTATACATGCTATTGACTTCTTTTTTTCTCTTAGTAATCTTTTATTACAAGGGGGTTCTCAACCAAGAACCTAGAAGGACAGAGTAAAAATTGTTTTTCCTCCTATACACATAAAATGTGTATCCTATACACAGCGATAGAAAGCAGTGAACCATTAACCAATTGAAACACCTGGATAAATCGTCAGTGTATACTGTTAAGTGAAAGAATTCAGTATGAAGAGGCTGCACACAGTATGACCCCATTTATAACATTCCAGGAAAGGCAAAGCTACCTAGATGGTAAGCCAATCCTGGAGTGGGGGTTTGAAGTGACACAGTAAAATGGATAACTGTCACTATGCATTTGTCTAAGACCATAGATTTGTACAGCCCAAGGGGTCCATCATAATTTATTCAAATTTAGTTATTTAGGTTGTGGGAGTGTCACAGGATGGAATACACAATATGGCAGAATGTAACCATATTAGAAATGTATGGAAAAACTCAACTGTAGGGGATGGAGTAAAAGGTGCTAATCTAAATTAACTTTGGAAATGAACAGAATCTGTAGACAAAAGGCAACCTGGACTGTCATAAACAGTGGGCTTTGTTTTATGGAGTTCTTTTCCAGGATGTAGTAGCTAAGGATGCTGAAACCTCTGCACATGTAACCTGGAAAGGAGAAATGCACAGATAAATGGCAGATGGTGGGAGCCGGGCTCCTCACTGTGGGAGTGGGAAGTTACAGACAAGCAAGGGGAAAGGGTCTACCTTCATAATCATGGATCTGGGCTCCCTGGGAGGATGACATGGGGAGTTGACTGCCCATGAAAAAATGCACAGATCTTCACCCTGGAAAGGCCTGGCTGACATAGGAACTCAGATCCCATCTTTCCACCCATATCTGCTGCAAGCACTCAGCCCTCCATGATTTGTTAGTTGCAGCTTTTTAGATATTCTAACCCCCAG
Organism: Bos mutus; assembly: GCF_027580195.1. NCBI lineage: Eukaryota > Metazoa > Chordata > Mammalia > Artiodactyla > Bovidae > Bos > Bos mutus. Next base: position 70,375,050 of record NC_091633.1, read on the forward strand.
GCAGATAAAGGAGTGTAAGGGTCTTGCTTACCCTTACAGTGTTCCAGAATCCAGTCCCTGAATGTTGGAGCCAGGATGGGGTTACCTGGGCCTCTAACCTGAAGCTGGCTGGAAGAAAGTCCTGAGGGCCGGGATTCCCTGAAGTCTGTGAGCCCTGGTGCCCTGATGAAATTCCTCCCCAGTGGGGACATGGGCAGGGTCTGCAGTCATTCTGTGTTCCTCTGATGAAGCCAAGCAGCACTGGTCTCAGAAATCTCTTGGCGGTGTTTCAAACAACTGGGTGGCTTTACAAATGAACAAGAGAAGGAAGCCTTCAAGTGAGTTTAGCTTACTTCTCCCTTCCCTAAACCTCCATTTGTCTAGCTCCTTGGAAACCTGAGGATAAATCTTATTAATGTTTCAAAGTCCTTATACAAGTTCTTTCCCCATCTTTCAGTAAATTGAGCTTCTTATTTAGGACAAAATCTTCAGGACATTAGACTTGACAATGATTTCCTGGTATGACACCAAACAACAATTATGACAGGCAACAACAACTATTAATAAAAAATGAGCAAATTTTGTTGCTGTTCAGTAGCTCAGTTGTGTCCAAGTCTTTGCGACTCCATGGACTGCCAGGCTTCCCTCTCCATCACCATCTCCTGGAGCTTGATCAAACTCATGTCCATCAAGTTGGTTTTGCCATCCAATCATCTCAATCTCTGTTGTACCCAGTAGGATGACTACTCTCAAAAAAACAAAAACAAACAAACAAACAAAAAAAACAAAACAGAAAATAACAAATGTTGGCAAAGATATGAACAAATTGGACCCCTTGTTGGTGGGGATAGAAAATGGTACAGCCACTGTAGAAAGCACTATGGCAGTTCCTGAAGAATTTAAAAATAGGACTCTCCTGGTGGTCTAGTGGTTAAGAATCCACCTGCCAATGCAGGGGACACTGATTCTAGCCCTGGTCCGGGAAGATCCCACATGCCACAGTGCAACTAATTCCACATGCTGCAACGGATGCAACTTGCATACCTAGAACCCATGCTCTACAAGAGAAGCCACTTCAATGAGAAGCCTGCACACTGTAACTAGAGAGTAAAGAAAATGTATGTAGCCTGGTCAGTGTAATGGTCCAGTTGTAATTACCATATGGCTGTGTCTTCCTAGGGCTTCCCTTGTGGTTGAGATGGTAAAGAATCTGCTTGCAACATGGGAGACTGGGTTCAGTCCCTGGGTTGGGAAGATCCCCTGGAGAAGGGAATGGTTACCCACTCCAGTGGACAGAGAAGCCTGGCAGGATATAGTCCATAGGGTTGCAAAGAGTCTTTCACATATACTGAAGTAGCCCATACTAAATATGATGGGAGAAGGCAGAAAATACTCACCAAACAGCAAGGGAAGTGGTGACTAGACTTGTGATTGGGCTTAAGTCATGCATAGATTGTCCTGGGACATAATTGCTTCCTGGTACAGATCATAGCTCAGACTTGAAGTGTCCTGTGCATAAGACTGTTGTGGGGTTTTGTATGGTATGTGTCAGTCAAGGAACAAGCGGGGTCAGACATATACTCAGGTCAATCAGCATCTCCTTCTCCTATCTCTTCACTAGACTCTGAGATGTCTGGAACAAATTCTCTTAAATCTATCATCCACCATTCCTCACACTCCAAAATCTTTCACCTTCACATTTATCTGAATAAAAGGCATCACCATCCACCCACTGGCCCAGGCTATGATGAAATCTTGAAGTCAGTGTTGATTTTTCTCTATCCTTCATATATCATACTTAGTGCACTAGAAGAGTCTACTTTCTACCTCCTAAAACATCAAGGAGATCAAACCAGTCAATCCTAATAGAAATCAACCCTGAATATTCAATGGAAGGACTGATGCTGAAGCTGAAGCTCCAACACTTTCGCCACCTGATACAAACAGCCAACTCACTGGCAAAGACTCTAATACTGGGAAAGACTGAGGGCAAGAGGAGAAGGGGACAGCAGAGGATGAGATGGTTAGATACCATCACTGACTCAATGGATATGAGCAAACTCTGGGAGATAATGAAGGACAGGGAAGCCTGGTGTGCTGTAGTCCATGGGGTTGCAAAGAGTCAGACAGACTGAGCAGCTAAACGACAACAATGACATTTCTTTATCTGTAGCACTGATGTAATCTTACAAAATGATCCATAACACTTTTCTCATATTGTACATGTACTGTAGCAAGAAGGTTAATCCTTCTTGAAGTGAAGTGAAGTCACTCAGTCATGTCTGACTCTTTGCGACCCCATGGACTGTAGCCTACCAGGCTCCTCCATCCCTGGGATTCTCCAGGCAGGAATACTGGAGTGGGTTGCCATTTCCTTCTTCAGGAGATCTTCCCAACCCAGGGATTGAACCTGGGTCTCCCGTATTTACCATCTGAGCCACCAGGGAAGTCCAAGGAGATCAAACCAGTCAATCCTAATAGAAATCAACCCTGAATATTCATTGGAAGGACTGATGCTTAAGCTGAAGCTCCAAAACTTTTGCCACCTGATACAAACAGCCAACTCATTGGCAAAGACTCTAATACTTGGAAAGACTGAGGGCAAGAGGAGAAGGGGACAGCAGAGGATGAGATGGTTAGATACCATCACTGACTCAATGGACATGAGCAAACTCCAGGAGATCACAAAGGACAGGGAAGCCTGGTGTGCTGCAGTCCACAGGGTCACAAAGAGTCAGACAGACTGAGCAACTAAATGACAACAATGAAATTTCTTTATCTGTAGCACTCATGTAATCTTACAAAATGATCCATAACACTTTTCTCATATTGTACATGTACTGCAGCAAAAGGTTAATCCTCAGAGTATGAAACCTGATTAACTGTCTTAAATCCTAAGTTCCATAACCTGCTGGATGTACTGATATTTTAAAATCTGGTTACCACATATGCAGACTGATATAATTTTTTTAAGAATAATAACATGTAAGTGTGAATATATTCATGTATGTGCATGTATTGTATTTTATATACTATATATATATATATATATGTATGTATACACACACGTATATACAGACATATAGCAGCATGGTAGAGAGAGAAATACAGAAAAACATAGAGAGGGACTGTACCTCTACCTTATTCACTCTTGGCTTAATTTTATGTATGTGGGAAAATGCTTTAGAAAATAAAATCTGGAAAAAATGTAATATATTAACTATGATTATCTTCGGGAAATGGAGTGTGGGTGATTTTTGCTATGTGCATTTTATAGTTATGTAATTGCTCTCATCTCACATGCTAGTAAAGTAATGCTCAAAATTCTCCAAGCCAGGCTTCAGCAATAGGTGAACCATGAACTTCCAGATGTTCAAGCTGGTTTTAGAAAAGGCAGAGGAACCAGAGATCAAATTGCCAACATCCAATGGATCATCAAAAAAGCGAGAGAGTTCCAGAAAAACATCTATTTCTGCTTTATTGACTTGTCAAAACCCTTGACTGTGTGGATCACAATAAACTGTGGAAAATTCTGAGAGATGGGAATACCAGACCACCTGACCTGCCTCTTGAGAAACCTACATGCAGATCAGGAAGCAATAGTTAGAACTGAACATGGAACAACAGATTGGTTCCAGATAGGAAAAAGAGTACCTCAAGGTTGTATATTGTCACCCAGCTTATTTAACTTATATGCAGAGTACATCATGAGAAACGTTGGGCTGGAAGAAGCACAAGCTGGAATCAAGATTGCTGGCAGAAATATCAATAACCTCAGATATGCAGATGACACCACCCTTATGGCAGAAAGTGAAGAGGAACTAAAGAGCCTCTTGATGAAAGTGAAAGAAGAGAGTGAAAATTTTGGCTTAAAGCTCAACATTCAGAAAACTAAGATCATGGCATCTGGTCCCATCACTTCATGGGAAGTAGATGGGGGGACAGTGGAAGCAGTGTCAGACTTTATTTTTTGGGCTCCAAAATCACTACAGATGGTGACTGAAGCCATGAAATTAAAAGACGCTTACTCCTTGGAAGGAAAGTTATGACCAGCCTAGATAGCATATTCAAAAGCAGAGATATTGCTTTGCTAACAAAGGTCCATATAGTCAAGGCTATGGTTTTTCCAGTGGTCATGTATGGATGTGAGAGTTGGACTATAAAGAAAGCTGAGTGCAAAGAATTGATGCTTTTGAACTGTGGTGTTGGAGAACTCTTGAGAGTCCCTTGGACTGCAAAGAGATCCAACAAGTCCATCCTAAAGGATATCAGTCCTGGGTATTCATTGGAAGGACTGGTGCTGAAGCTGAAACTCCAGTATTTTGGCCACCTCATGCGAAGAGTTGACTCATGGGAAAAGACTCTGATGCTGGGCGGGATTGGGGGCAGGAGGAGAAGGGGATGACAGAGGATGAGATGGCTGGATGGCATCACCGACTCAATGGACATGAGTTTGAGTAAACTCCAGAAGTTGGTGATGGACAGGAAGGCCTGGTGTGTTGCAATTCATGGGGTCACAAAGAGTCAGACATGAGTGAGCAACTGAACTGAACCGAACTGAACTAATAATTATGTACTTATATTACCTTTGTAATCTCTGTAGTGTTTTAAGTAATAAAAAGCTTTATGTCCAAAATTTCAGTCTTTTTAAATAAAGTTTTATAAAAAAATATGATTATTTCAGGGGCTTCCCCAGTGGCTTAGTGGTAAAGAATCCCCCTGCAATGCAGGAGCCAAGGAGATATGGGTTCGATTCCTGGGTTGGAAAGATCACCTGGAGAAGGGCTTCCTGCCTGGAGACTCCTGTGGACAGAGGAGGTGGGCTACAGTCCATAGGGTTGCAAAGAGTTGACCATGACTGAAGCAGTTTAGTTGCTTCATGCACACACGATGATTTCATCTTATCGTTGTTGTTCAGTTGCTAAGTCATGTACGACGCCTTGTGACCCCATGGGCTGCAGCACACCAGGCTCATCTGTGCTTCACTATCTCCCCGAGTTTGATAAAATTCATGGTCATTGAGTCAGTGATGCTCTCTAGTCGTCTCATCCTCTGATGTCCCCTTCTGCTTTTGCCTTCAGTCTTTCCCAGGGTCTTTTCCAGTGAGTCAGCACTTCAAACCAGGTGGCCAAAGTATTGGAGCTTCAGCTTCATCATTGGTCCTTCTCATGAATTTTTGAAAATTGAGTTTTAAGCCAGCTTTTTCACTCTCCTCTCTGAATCTTCATCAAGAGTCACTTTAGTTCCTCTTCACTTTCTGGTATTAGAGTGGCATTATCTGTAGATCTGAGGTTATTGATATTTCTCCCAGCAATTCTCATTTCCATCTTGTGGTCCATCCAGTCCAGCATTCTGCATGATGTACTCTGAATATAAGTTAAATAAGCAGGGTGACAATGTATAGCCTTGACACCTTCCTTTCCCAACTTGGAACCAGTCAGTTGTTCCATGTCCAGTTCTGTTGCTTCCAGACCTGCACACAGGTTTCTCAGGATAGGTAAGGTGGTCTGGTACTTCAATCTCTTTAAGAATTTTCCACAATATGTTGTGATCTATACAGTCAAAGGCTTTAGAGTAGTCAATGAATCAGATAGTTTTCTGGAACTCCCTTGCTTTCTCTATGATCCAATGAATGTTGGCAATTTTACTGCTGGTTCCTCTGCCTCTTCAAAAACCCTGCTTGTACATCTGGATAGTCTCAGTTCATATACTGATGAAGCCTAGGTTGAAAGATTTTGAGCATAACCTTCCTAGCATGTAAAATTAGCACAATTGTATGGTAGTTTGAGCATTCTTTGGCACTGCCTTTCTTTAGGATTGGAATGAAAACTATTTCCAATCCTATGGCCACTGCTGAATTTTCCAAATTTGTTGACATATTTTGTGCAGCACTTTAAGAGAATCATCTTTTAGGATTCGAAATAGCTCAGCTGGAATTTCATCACCCCCACTAGCTTTGTTCCTAGTAATGCTTTCTAAAGCCCACTTGACTTCACACTCCAGGATGTCTGGTTCTAGTTGAGTGACCACTGGTTATACGGGTCATTAGGACCTTTCTTGTATAGTTCTCACTGCATTCTTGCCACCTCTTAATTTGTTATCCTTCTGTTAGGTATTTACCATTTCTATCCTTTATGACCCCTATCCTTGCATGAAATGTTCCTTTTCTATTTCCAGTTTTCTTGAATAGATCTCTAGTCTTTCCGATCTTTTGTTTTCCTCTATTTCTTTGCATTGTTTATTTAAGAAGTTCTTCTTATCTCCCCTTGCTATTTTCTGGAACTCTGAATTCAGTTATGCATATCTTTTTCTTTTGCCATTGCCTTTCGCTTCTCTTCTTTCCTCAATTATTTGCAAACCCTTCTCAGAGAACCACTTTGACTTCTTGGATTTTTCTTTGGGATGGTTTTGATCACTGGCTCCTGCACATGCTATAAATGTCCATCGATAGTTCTTCAGGCACTCTGTCTACCAGATCTAATCCTTTGAATCTATTCATCACCTCCACTGTATAATCATAAAGGATTTGATTTAGGTCATACGTCAATGGCCTACTGCTTTTCCCTATTTTCTTCAATTTAAGCCTGAATTTTGCAGTAAGGAGCTGGTGATCTGAGCCACAGTCAGTTCCAGGTCTTATTTGTAGCCCTTTAGCCCACAAATAAAACTAATACAATATTTCCTATCATTATGAAATGAAACTTGGACTCAGTAAATATCACCCAATAAAATACATGTTGAATGACTCACTTTTAATGCATCATATGAAATTATGCTACTAAACATCAGACATTAAACACATCTCCTAAAATAATTCTTAAAACATCATTTAGGAAGAGTTTAGTTCACTTGTCAACATTATACAACTACATGTAATACGTATGTTTCAAAATAACCAAATAACATGAAATTTTAACATAAAAAGAATTCAGAGAAATCTCCAGTTAAATGTTACATAACATTCTTTATTTCTGGTAGCCAGTGTATCCAGGATGCAGGATAATTGGTAGTATCTTTGCTTTGCATAGAATGGAGGCATGTGGGTTTAAATATTTTTTAATACAGCATTATTGAAAGCAGAGTCAAAATTAAATTCAGGACAGTGAGTTTCTTTGCACTAGTTTATTCTTGGGAACGATTTTGAGAAATATCAATTTCTCCTATTTTGTAAAATTCTTTTTCTCTACTGTATCTTAGCCCATGATTCAGCATTTTAAAAACTACAGTATTTCCCCACATTTTCCATGAGAATGTAGGTGCACAAACAGCTCTGATCTGAGGTTATGGAGAAGGCTGTGGAAGAGCAAGGGCACATCTGAGAGTATAAAATCAATGACATTAATAATGGCAGATTATCAAAACTGTAGAATGGTGGACAATCTACAGCTGGGAAACCTGATACCTGAGTTGTAATTCTAGATTTCTTACGGTCCTTTGTGTGAGAACAGGCAAGTGCAAGGCTTTGGAAATCAGTTTCTTTAACTTAGAAATAAGAATTTGGACCAGGTTTATTAAATTATTAAAATCTCTTTCAGATGCATAGTTGTATCACTCTATGGTACCAAACTTTGGACACGTAACTAACAGCTACTGCTTTGGCAACAGTGAAAAACATCAGTTTCAACACTATTTAAAACAGTAAATGAACTACTCACATTTTCAAAATGTGGTGTAATACAAATCATTGGAATACTGCTATCCCCGAACAATTCTTACTTTCTTTTTCTTTATAATTTTATTTATGTATTTGTTTTTGGCTGTGCTGGGTCTTCATTGCCTCACGGACCTTTCTCTGTCCATACCTGCAGCGAGTGAGGCTGCTGTCTTTAGCTGTGGTGTCTGGGCTTCTCACTGCAGTGGCCTCTCCTGTTGCGGAGCACAGGTTTTAGGTTGCACAGATGTCCACAGTTGCAGTATATGGGCTCAGCAGTTGCGGCTCCAGGGCCCTAGAACACAGGCTCAGGAGTTGTTGGGCACAGGTTTTGTTATTCCGAGGCATGTGGGATCTTCCTGGAATGGGGATCAAACCTGTGTATGCTCCTCTGGCAGGCAGATTCTTTACCACTGAGCCACCAGTGAAGCCCTAGTTCTTATTTTCTTACATTAAGAAAATTTTAACCTCTTCCTGATCTAACATGCCATATCATTTCTTTTTATTTATGTAACACTAATTTTCCTGGTTATTATGAACTTTGATTCTGAATAAAATGGTGGCGCTAGTGGTAAAGAACCTGCCTGCCAATGAAGGAGACATAGGAGACTTGGATTCGACTCCCTGGATCAGGAAGATCCCCTGGAGAAGGAAATGGCAACCCATTCCAGTATTCTTGCTTGGAGAATCCCATGGGCAGAGGAGCCTGGTGGGCTACAGTCATAGGGTCACAAAGAGTCAGACACAACTGAAGTGACTTAGCACAGTTTCCTTGGTTATTATGAAACTTCAGTTCTGAATAAAATTTTATCTTTTACTATCATTAAAATTTCTAGGGAAATTGTTATCAGTAATGTTTTAAAATATTCATTAAATTGCTCTTTACTTGGAAGTGTCAGCATTTTTCAAGTACTCAATACAGTTTACAAAAGTAGAAGTTTAATCTGAAAATCTGTAGGGTTTTAGTGTTTTTAATTTGAATTAATATTCCCTCATATTCCCAGGTGGTGCAGTGGTAAAGAATCCACCTGCCAAGGCAGAAGAAACAGGAGACAGCCAGTTCAGTCTCTGGGTGAGGAAGATTTCCTGGAAAAGAAGGAAATGGCAACCCACTCCAGTATTCTTGCCTGGAAAATACCATGGACAGAGGAGTCTGCCAGGCTCCTGGGGTTGCAAAGAGTTGGACACGATTGAGCACACACATATTTTAAGAAAAACTTAATAAATGTTAATGATATTGATATCTGATCATTTTAAAAGAAATACACGGAAATCATATGCCTTAAATAGATAAACATCTTCCGGAGAATATTATCAGGCTTGATTCGTCTCTTCGGACCTCAAAAAGTAAATTCACTCAGCTCTCAGAACTCAGCTTTATTTCTGCTACAGGAGAAGAGGTTATTTCATTCTGTTAGACCATTCAATCAGTACAGCTTGTTGTAAACAGGAAATAATATTTATTTAGCATAGTAAGATGAAGATTCTATTTGAGAGAAATGACTTGTTGGGTCTTTGAAAACACCTCAATTTCCGTTTTCATTTACCTCACAAGAATGCTATGGAATTACTATTTAGATTTCTTTTTAGAAGGTCCCAAATGCAGGGTCATCTCTATATTTTCTTTTGAGTGCTACAACTAGGCTGTCCAGGGAAGCAGAGATTTATTCTTGTACATCAGTCATGTGCAATGTTAACTTACCATTATCAGCCCCATCCATGTTAATCTTGTCACAAACATGAGATGGGGAAACACACGGCTCAGCATAAGAAGTAAATGAAAACAATGAACACTTACTTATTAAGCCTTTCCTTATGCTTTGTTAATTAACTATGATGTGATAACTGTTAATTCACTAAGCATGATAAATTAGAAGAAAATGGTCAGGATGCTGAAGAAAATATTTCATGTGAAATCTATCACACACATAGTGAAGATCTCAGCCATAAAAGTAGATGTACTTTTTTCTATTTTTCTTTACCTCCATGGAATTTGCAAATATCTTTTAAGCTCTAAATAGCTAATTCAATACAATACATACTTAATCTATTCTCTTTTATGATTTTTTTTTTTTAAATCTGTAGCACTGATGTGATCTTACAGAGATATGCATGACATTTTTCCTACTTTGCACATCCACTGAAGCAAGCAGGCTAATCCTCAGAGTGTGAAACCTCCTGAATAACTGTCTCAAAGTCTAAGTTTCTTAATCCATTGGGTATTCTGACATTCAATTAATAGACATGGGTATTTGAACTAACTCAAATATGAATTCCTTTTTTACATTTTTGATTGATTTCTATCTCAGTACTTTTATCTGCAAAATGAAGATAATAACATATACTCTGAATAGCTGTTGTAAAGACAAAAAAATAATACTTGTAAAGATCTAGTAGAGAGTATAAAACAGATGCTTAAAAAACAGTAATTTTACTCTCATCTACTACTGCATTGCCTCACTGGTTAAAGCAGTGTTTCAACTCAGAGCATACACTTGGTCTGTGATAAACTAGATGACAAGTATGAGTACAATTAATGAGGACATGCAAAGATCAAATAAATACATACTTTGGACATTTTCTACAAATTATATTTTCATAATTTCTTCTAAATTTAAGTTATATGACTCTAGATTAGCTAAGAGGACAAAAGTTATCTATCATTTTTATGGCTTTAGTCTAGAAAATAATAGTTATAATGACCCTGGACTCTTGTGAAATTTTCATAACTAACGTATACCACTACTATGAAATGGACATCTTTTGATATCAATGAAATGATAAAGTGAGATAAAATTTAGGAGATATAGTTTAGAGGTCTACTCATTATAAAGTGCCTATGATTGTCATTTTAGCAGGAACAGATAAAGTACACTCATATTAAAACATAAGGTAACATTCTTAAATAAAATTCCTCGATGATTTGAATGATTCTACTGAACTACTGCCTCAGCTGACCAAAATTCTAAGTTGTACAGTGTAAATGCAACTACTTTGAGCTAAAGGCTAGTTTTAGAAGAAATAGTATATGTATACCGCGGTAATCATTCATTTTAAAACCTGAATCTAGATGTGCAATCATTCAGAAATTTAATTATTTCTATGATTAAGGTACTAGATGATTTTCTTTTGATATTGGGGAATAAACACACTTAAATAACATGCACAGGTTAGTGCAAGTCATCATGGACATGATAAAGGGTTATATATTTCAATGGTTAAAAGCAATCTGATTATTAGCTCTTCATTTTTGGCAATTTACGAGATGGCACAGTAGTAATCTGCCTGCCAATGGAGGAGACACAAGAGACGTGGGTTTGATTCCTGGGTCAGAAAGATCCCCTAGAGAAGGAAATGACAACCCACTTCAGTACTCTTGCCTGGAAAATCCCATGGACAGAGGAACCTGGCGGGATACAGCCCATGGGGTTGAAAAAGGTCAGTCAGATGCAACTGAGCATGCAAGCACACACACACATCTAGAGATAAAAATACCTTCATTGCTTTCACTGAGTAAACTCCAAAGCATCTTTTTCATTGTCAGCAGAAATGATCAGCATTAATTAAAACAGACTCTTCTAACAATAAATAACTGAATGAATAGTTTTAAAGTTAGTTTGGCTAAAATTGTTGAACTGATAAATAACTAAATAAGGCAAGAATCAGTTCAGTTCAGTTCAGTCACTCAGTCAGAGTCTCTGACTCTTTGCCACCCCATGTACTGCAGCACGCCAGGCCTGTTTGTCTATCACCAACTCCCGGAGTTTACTCAAACTCATGTCCATTGAGTTGGTGATGCCATCCAACCATCTCATCCTCTGTGGTCCCCTTCTCCTCCTGCCTTCAATCTCCAAGAATCCAGGTCTTTTCAAATGAGTCAGTTTTTTGCATCAGGTGGCCAAAGTATTGGAGTTTCAGCTTCAGCATCAGTCATTCCAATGAATATTCAGGACTGATTTCCTTTAGGATGAACTGGTTGGATCTCCTTGCTGTCCAAGGGATTCTCAAGAGTCTTCTCCAATACCACAGTTCAAAAGCAATTCTTTGGTGCTCAGCTTTCTTTATAGTCTGACTCTCACATCCATACATGACTACTGGAAAAACCATAACTTAGACTAGACAGACATTTGTTGACAAAGTAATGTCTCTACTTTTTAATATGCTGTCTAGGTTGGTCATAGCTTTTCTTCCAAGGAGCAAGTGTCTTTTACTTTCATGGCTGCAGTCACCATCTGCAGTGATTTTGGAGCCCCCAAAAATAAAGCCTGTCACTGTTTCCATCGTTTTCCCATCTATTTGCCATGAAGTGATGGGGCCAGATGCCATGATCTTAGTTTTCAGAATTATCAAAACACTTTTGAGAACATAGTTCTACTTGGAGGGTTCCATGGAGGAAGTGTCTCATTTTCAAGAAAGGGATGGTGTTTCTTTTGTTTTCGTTCAATTCTTTCCTTCCTTTCTTTTTTTTCCTAAAGAGAAAAGAAAAAACTATAAATTTATATACAAATATGACCATTATTTTAAAATCAAGTTGCTTGCTCAAGAACAAAATAATCATTATAAGGTATTTAAATGTCATTTGTTAGCTTTGTTAAGTCATGTCTGATTCTTTTCAACCCCATGTACTGCAGCATGCCAGGTTTCCCTGTCCTTCAGTATCTTCTGGAGTTTGCTCAAACTCATGTCCATTGAGTTGGTGATGCTATCTAACCATCTCATCCTATGCAGCCCTCTTCTTTCCTTGCCCTCAATCTTTCCCAGCATCAGGGTCTTTTCCAATGAATTGGCTCTTTGAATCAGGTAGTCAAAGTACTGGAGCTTCAGTTTCAGCATTAATCCTTCTAATAAATATTCAGGGATGATTTCCTTTAGGATTTGATCTTCTTGCTGTTCAAGGGACTCTGAAAAGTCTTCTCTGGCACCACGATTTGAAAGCATCAATTGCTCAGTGTTCAGTCTTTTTTATGGTCCAACTCTCACATCCATACATGACTACTGGAAAAATCATAGCTTTGACTATTTGGACCTTGGTTGGCAAAGTGATGTCTCTGTTTTTTAATATGCTGTCTAGGTTTGCCACGGAGAAGGCAATGGCACCCCACTCCAGTACTCTTGCCTGGAAAATCCCATGGGTGGAGGAGCCTGGTAGGCTGCAGTCCATGGGGTCGCTAAGAGTCGGACACGACGGAGGGACTTCACTTTCACTTTTCACTTTCATGCATTGGAGAAGAAAATGGCAACCCACTCCAGTGTTCTTGCCTGGAGAATCCCAGGGATGGGGGAGCCTAGTGGGATGCTGTCTATGGGGTCACACAGAGTTGGACATGACTGAAGTGACTTAGCTTAGCTTAGCCATAGATTTTCTTCCAAGGAGAAAGCATCTTTTAATTTCATGGTTGCAGTCACTATCCAGTGACTTTGAAGTCCATGAAAACAAAGTCTGTTACTGGTTCCACTTTCTCCCCATCTATTTGCCATGAAGTGATGGGACCAGAATGACATGATTTTAGTTTTTTGAATGTTGAGTTTTAAGCCAGCCTTTTCACTCTCCTCTTTCACCCTCATCAAGAGACTCTTTAGTTCCTCTTTGCTTTCTGCCATTAGAGTGGTATCATCTGCATATCTAAGGTTGTTGATGTTTCTCCCAGTAATCTTGATTCCAGCTTGTGAGTCATCAGCCTGGCATTTTGCATGATGTCCTCTGCATAGAAGTACAATAGGTGGGTGACAATATATAGCCTTGATGTACTCCATTCCCAATTTTGAGTCCGTTGTTCCATGTCTGGTTCTAACTGTTGCTTTTTGATCTACATACAGATTTCTCAGGAGACAGGTAAGGTGGTCTGGTATTCCCATCCCTTGAAGAATTTTCCACAGTTTGTAGTGATCCACACAGTCAAAGGATTTAGCAGAGTCAATGAAACAGAAATAAATGCTTTTCTCAGTTCAGTTTAGTTGCTCATTCATGTCTGACTTTTTGCAGCCCCATGCCAGGCTTCCCTTTCCATCACCAACTTCTGGAGCTTGCCCAAATTCATGTCCATCCAGTCAGTGATACCATCCAACCATCTCATCCTCTGTCATCCCCTTCTCCTCCTGCCTTCCATCTTTCTCAGAGTGAAGGTCGTTTCCAATGAGTCAGTCCTTCACATCAGGTGGCCAAAGTACTGGAGCTTCAGCTTAAGCATCTGTCCTTCCAATGACTATTCAGGACTGATTTCCTTTAGGATTGACTGATTTGATTTCCTTGCAGTCCAAGGGACTCTCAAGAGTTTTCTCCAACACAGTTCAAAAGCATTAATTTTTTTGGCACTCAGCTTTCTTTATAGTCCAACTCACATCCATACATGACTACTGGAAAAACCATAGCTTTGACTATACAGACCTTTATCTGCAAAATAATGTCTCTGCTTTTTAATATGCTGTCTATATTGGTCATAGCTTTTCTTCCAAGGAACAAGCATCTTTTAATTTCATGGCTGCAGTCACCATCTGCAGTGATTTTGGAGACCAAGAAAATAAAGTTTCTCACTGTTTCCATTGTTTCCCCATGTATTTGCCATGAAGTGATGGGACAAGATGCCATGATCTTAGTTTCTTGAATGTTGAACTTTAAGCCAACTTTTGCACTCTCCTCTTTCACTTTCATCAGCACACTGTTTAGTTCTTCGTTTTTAGCCATAAGGGTGGTATCATCTGCATATCATGTATTTCTGGAAATCCCTTAATTGGTTAGACAGCAATAGCAGCTAGGGAATGTTGCTGATTTATAAGTATACTATCAACAGGTATTAGCACACCACTTAATTTTTTTAAATATTAAAAGTGATAATATTTTAAAGAATTATGTAAAATAGGAAGAAAAAGACCTGTAATTCCATAATTCAAAGAGAATAATTGTCAGAAGTTAGTGATGACTTTTGGAAAACAGAGTCTCAGAAATACATTACTAGATGCAAAGGTTGAGTATGTGATGGCAGCAGAAGATACTTCAGTGTTTACAGATATTTGAATATTGAGGCTCATATTTCTTTGCTTATTATTGAGCTTGAGCATCTTTTCACTTGTTTAGTCTTCTTGTGAATTTTTTGTGCAATTATTTGCTCATCTAACTGCATGGGTATCAGTGTTTACAATTTTTAGCAATTTTCATATTTTTGTGTAATGCATATTATCCTTGTAGCATTTTATCTACATTATTTTTAGTCCTTAATTTTTTAAAAAAATTAATATTTCAACCATAGACAACTTTAAAGAGTAATACAGTTAAAATCTGTACACTCACTACCTGCCTTTTGAAATAAAACATGATCAATACTTGTGCAGCCCTTGTATCCTTTCTCTCACTGCACTTGTTTTTTCTCTACCCTCCAGACCTAACCATTACTCTGAATGTAGTGCTATAGTTGCAGTACATCTCTTAATACCTTTATCACGCATGCATTCATCCCAAATAACAAGTTTTTGGCAGATTTTTAAAATTTATGCAAAAAGGTGTTACTGTTGGAGTCTCAAGAGTCTTCTCCAGCAACACAATTTGAAAGCATCAATTTTAAATCAATGCTAAATGGCATCATGCTATATATCCTTTGGCAACTGTCTTCTTTATCATTTTATCTCTAAGATAAATCTATATAGAGTCATAGTTCTAATTCAGTGAGGCACAGAATCCTAGTATATCAACATATCACAATTTACAACACACGTATTTTGGTCTTGAAGACATGATGTCCTAATGTTTTCTTCCCACACAAAGACAATGCTGCTGTAAACGTCTGATTCCTTGTGCTTGTAAGTCAAGAATCTCCATATACATGCCTAGGAAAGAAAATGCCAGTTTGTAGGGTATAAATATGTATGGATTTGCTGGATGACAACGATTTATTTTCCAAAGTGGTAGAAAATTATCGTCCAACAACCTATCAATCAGCAGTCAATTCAGTTGCTCATTCGTGTCCAACTCTTTGAAACCCCATGAACTGCAGCACGCCAGGCCTCTCTGTCCATCAGCAACACCAGGAGCCCACCCAAACTGATGTCCACTGAGTTGGTGATGCCATCTAACCATCTCGTCCTCTGGGTTCCCCTTCTCCTCCTGCCTTCAATCTTTCCCAACGTCAGGATCTTTTCAAGAGTCAGCTCTGTGCATAAGGTGGCCAAAATAGTGGAGTTTTAACTTCAACATCAGTCCTTCCAATGAACACCAAGGACTGATTTCTGTTAGGATGGACTGGTTGGATCTCCTTGCAGTCCAAGGGACTCACAAGAGTCTTCTCTAACACCACAGTTCAAAAGCATCAATTCTTCGGCACTCAGCTTTCTTTATAGTCCAACTCTCACAACCATACATGACTACTGGAAAAACCATAGCCTTGACTAGATGGACCTTTGTGGACAAAGTAATGTCTCTGCTTTTTATATGCTGTCTAGGTTGCCCATAACTTTCCTTCCAAGGAGTAAGCATCTTTTAATTTCATGGCTGCAATCACCATCTGCAGTGATTTTGGAGCCCAAAAAAATAAAGTCTGACACTGTTTCCACTGTTTCCCCATCTATTTCCCATGAAGTGATGGGACCAGATGCCATGATCTTCGTTTTCTGAATGTTGAGCTTTAAGCCAATTTTTTCACTCTCCTCTCTCACTTTCATCAAGAGGCTTTTTAGTTCCTCTTCAGTTTCTGCCATAAGGGTGGTGTCACCTGCATATCTGAGGTTATTGATATTTCTCCTGGCAATCTTGATTCCAGCTTGTGCTTCCTCCAGGCAAGCGTTTCTCATGATGTACTCTGCAAAGAAGTTAAATAAGCAGGGTGACAACATACAGCTTTGCTACTCCTTTTCCTATTTAGAACCAGTCTGTTGTTCCATGTCCAGTTCTAACCGTTGCTTCTTGACCTGCATAAAGTTTTCTCAAGAGGCAGGTCAGGTGGTCTGGTATTCCCATCTCTTTCAAAATTTTCCATAGTTTATTGTGGCCACACAGTCAAAGGCTTTGGCATAGTCAATAAAACAGAAATAGATGTTTCTTTAGAACTCTCTTGCTTTTTCGATGATCCAGCAAATGTTGGCAATTTGATTTCTGGTTCCTCTGCCTTTTCTAAAACCAGCTTGGACATCTGGAAGTTCATGATTCATGTATTGTTGAAGTCTGCCCTGGAGAATTTTGAGCATTATTTTACTAGCGTGTGAGATGAGTGCAATTATGCAGTAGTTTGAGCATTCTTTGGCATTGCCTTTCTTCAGGATTGGAATGAAAACTGACCTTTTTCCAGTCCTGTGGTCACTGCTGAGTTTTCCAAATTTGCTGACACACTGAGTGCAGCACTTTCACAGCATCATCTTTTAAGATCTGAAATAGCTCAACTGGAATTCCATCACCTATACTAGCTTTGTTCATAGTGATACTTCCTAAGGCCCAATTGACTTCAAATTCCAGGATGACTGGCTCTAGGTGACCACACCATCGTGATTATCTGGGTTATGAAGATCTTTTTTGTACAGTTCTTCTGTGTATTCTTGCCACCTCTTAATATCTTCTGCTTCTGTTAGGTCCCTACCATTTCTGTCCTTTATTGAGCCCATCTTTGCATGAAACATTCCCTTGGTATCTCTAATTTTCTTGAAGAGATCTCTAGTCTTTCCCATTCTGTTGTTTTCCTCTATTTCTTTGCATTGATCGCTGAGGAAGGCTTTCTTATCTCTCCTTGCTATTCTTTGGAACTCTGCATTCAGATGCTTATATCTTTCCTTTCCTCCTTTGCTTTTCACTTCTCTTCTTTTCACAGCTATTTGTAAGGCCTCCTCAGACAGCCATTTTGGTTTTTGCATTTCTTTTTCTTGGGGATAATCTTGATCCCTGTTTCCTGTACAATGTCCCGAACCTCCGTCCATAGTTCATCAGGCAGTGTGTCTATCAGATCTATTCCCTTAAATCTATTTCTCACTTCCACTGTATAACCATAAGGGATTTGATTTAGGCCATACCTGAATGGTCCAGTGGTTTTCCCCATTTTCTTCAATTTAAGTCTGAATTTGGTGTTCATGATCTGAGCCACAGTCAGCTCCCGGCCAGAGCTTTTTTTTTTTTTTTTTTTTTTTTTGCTGACTGTATAGAGCTTCTCCATCTTTGCCTGCAAAGAATATAATTAATCTGATTTTGGTGTTGATCATCTGCTGATTTCCATATGTAGTCTTCTCTTGTGTTGTTGGAAGAGGGTGTTTGCTCTGACCAGTGCATTCTCTTGGCAAAACTCTATTAGTTTTTGCCATGCTTCATTCTGTACTCCAAGGCCAAATTTGTCTGTTACTCCAGGTGTTTCTTGACTTCCTACTTTTGCATTCCAGTCCCCTATAGTGAAAAGGACATCTTTTTTGGGTGTTAGTTCTAAAAGGTCTTGTAGGTATTCATAGAACCATTCAACTTCAGCTTCTTCAGCATTACTGGTCGAGGCATAGACTTGGATTACCATGATACTGAACGGTTTGCCTTGGAAATGAGCAGAGATCATTCTGTCGTTTTTGAGATTGCATCCAAGTACTGCATTTCAGACTCTTTTGTTGACTATGATGGCTACTCCATTTCTTCTCAGGGATTTTTGCCCACAGTAGTAGATATAGGGTCATCTGAGTTAAATTCACCCATTCCAGTGCATTTTAGTTTGCTGATTCCTAGAATGTTGACGTTCACTCTTGCCATCTCCTGTTTGACCACTTCCAATTTGCCTTGAATCATGGACCTAACATTCCAGGTTCCTATGCAATATTGCTCTTTACAGCATTGGACCTTGCTTCTATCACCAGTCACATCCATAACTGGGTATTGTTTTTACTTTGGCTCCATTCCTTCATTCTTTCTGGGAGATATTTCTCCACTGATCTCCAGTAGCATATTGGGCACCTACTGACCTGGGGAGTTCATCTTTCAGTGTCCTTTCTTTTTGTCTTCTCATACTATTCATGGGGTTTTCAAGGCAAGAATATTGAAGTGGTTTGCCATTCCCTTCTCCAGTGGACCACATTCTGTCACACCTCTCCACCATGACCCATCCATCTTGGGTGGCCCCACATGGCATGGCTTAGTTTCACTGAGTTAGATAAGCTGTGGTCAGTGTGATCAGATTGCCTAGTTGTCTGTGATTGTGCTTTCAGTCTGTCTGCCCTCTGATGCCCTCTGTCAACACCTACCATCTTACTTGGGTTTCTCTTACCTTGGACATGGGGTATCTCTTCACGGCTGTTCCAGCAAAGCACAGCCACTGCCCCTGATGTATACTTACTTTTTATTTTGTATTATTATGTATCGTATTGTTTGGAATTTTACTGTTGTTTTTTAATCATTAAGTCGTGTCCAACTCCTTGCAAACCTCATGGACTGCAGCCTGCCATTCTACATGTCCATGGGACTTCTCAGCCAAGAATAAAGGACTGTTTTGCTATTTCCTTCTCCAGGGGATCTTGCCAACCCAGAGATTGAACGCGCATTCTCTGAACTGTAGGCAGATTCGTTACCGCTGAGCCACTGAGGAAGCCAGCTTAATGCTTGAGTCTTTTGAAGTATGTATTACAATAAAGAATTGTTTGAAGTGACTTTATGTCCAAATGTCATGAATAATGCCAATTGTTACTGTCTCACATCCATTAATTTGTGTTACTTTATTATATAGTACATCCTTACAGGTAACAGGTTCTGAGGAGTCCATGGTCTATTATTCTCCTTGTTGCTGCTGTTGTTCAGTTGCTTAGTCATTTCTGATTCTTTGCGACCCCATGGACTGCAGCACGCCAGGCTTCCCTGTCCTTCGCCATCTCCCAGAGTTTGCTCAACCTCATGTCCATTGAGTAGTCGATGCCATCCAACCATTTCATCCTCTGTCGTCCCTTTCTCCTCCCGCCTTCAATCTTTCCCAGCATCAGGGTCTTTTCCAATGAGTCAGCTCTTCGCATCAGCTGGTCAAAGTACTGGAGCTTCAGCTTCAGCATCAGTCCTTCTAAAGAAATTTCAGGATTTATTTCCTTTAGGATTGACTGGTTGCATCTCTTCACAGACTAAGGGACTCTCCAGAGTCTCCACCAAAACCACAGTTTGAATGCATCAATTCTTCACCGCTCAGTCTTCTTTATGGTCCAACTCATACGGATCTTTGTTGGCAAAATGATGTTTCTGCTTTTTAATATGCTCTCTAGGTTTGTCATAATTTTTCTTTCAAGGAGCAACCATCTTTTAATTTCTTGGCTACTGTATGCTCTTTCATTCTGTTAAGCACCAAGACTTTACCATGGTCAAGTAGTATACAAGAAGCCATGCATGAAGTGATTATAAAATCGAAACACATAAATTACTGTCCCTGTCCATTAGGGAATTTTCAAAATAGATGGTTAATAAACAAGTACATAAACAACAGATAATTCCAAATTGTGTGAAATTTTATGAAATTTATAAATAAGCTGTTATGACTGATAAAAAAAATAAAAGGAAATTCTTACTTTCAAAGAAAAGTGGATGCAGGCATTCGCTTTCAGTGAGATGTGATGGGTAAAAGGAGACACTGGTGACGTGCACTGAGGAGAGGCATCTGCATGAGACTCTCACACAAGGAGAAGATGGGTGAATAGAGTGCCAGTGTGAACACAGCCTGGCAGGGATGGGAGAGGGTCCCCAATGAGAATGACACGGTGAATGTGTAAGATCTTCTATCTACTGTGGCAGGTCATTGTAACATTTAGAACACAAGTTAAAAAAAAAAAAAAAAAGAGCTGTCAACTGGTGATTTGGAGAAGGAAGACAGAGAGTTGAGAGGTAAACGGGGGACCAGGGCAACAGAGGAGGAGACAGTTATAAATGGAAGGAGAAATTGAGTATGCAGAATGCCCAGAGGTCTAGGATATGGGGCAGAAAAAATACATCCTATAGATTAAATGGTCTGGCAAAATCATAACTCTCAAAATGGAGTTCTGGGAAAGGGTTAAGATTGGAATTTATTAAGGATGGAAAGAATATGAAGAACTAAGGAAATATAAACAAACTTTCCAGAAGTTTAGCTATAAAAAAGAGTAATGAAATATGGAATTATAGCTGGAGAGAAATGAAGAATTAAAAAAGTTTATTTTTATTTAAGATTATATATACTGAGACTTGATGGGAATAATCCAGGAAGGTAGAAGAATGTGGATTCATAGGTGAGTGAAATGGTAAGTTCATTGTGTGATTGATATAATCCTGTTTCACATTATTTTGAAAATTTATCTTCCATAGTCTCACATTTTTATTATATCAGATGAATTTTGGAACCATTTGGTTTCCCTGCTATACTCTCTTCCAAGACATGACTGTGTATTTGAGAATTAATATAAAATCCAAACAGTGATATAGGAATAGCTGAAATGTTAATAGGATTTGGTATTTTCATCCTGCAGCCTTGACTGTCTGTTTCTTTACGTCTATGCTAAAACTATAAAGCAGTTTCCTTGTATTCCAAAGAGCAGTGGTATCAGGGAACCCTTTGACAATCTCTGCTGAATGGCTTGGGAGGAGTGGCAGTTTGGTAAATTATTAGTTGTCTATGCTTCTTTGCAGCCATGAAACTAAAAGATGCTTACTCCGTGAAAGGGAAGTTATACCCAAGCTAGATAGCATATTAAAAAGCAGAGACATTACTTTGCCAACAAAGGTCCATCTAGTCAAGGCTGTGGTTTTTCCAGTGGTCATGTATGGATGTGAGAGTTGGACTGTGAAGAAAGCTGAGCGATGAAGAATTGATGCTTTTGAACCATGGTGTTGCAGAAGACTCTTGCGAGTCCCTTGGACTGCAAGGAGATCCAACCAGTCCATTCTGAAGGAGATCAGTCTTGGGTGTTCATTGAAGGACTGATGCTGAAGCTGAAACTCCAATACTCTGACCACCTCACGTGAAGAGTTGACTCATTGGAAAAGACCCTGATTCTGGGAGGGATTGGGGGCAGGAAGAGAAAAGGACGATAGAGGATGAGATGGCTGGATGGCATCACCGACTCGATGGACATGAGTTTGGGTGAATTCCGGGAGTTGGTGATGGACAGGGAGGCGTGCTGTGATTCATGAGGTCGCAAAGAATCAGCACAACTGAGAGACTGAACTGAACTGAACTGATGCTTATTTTATCAGTACATAAAAGGAATTGAAAATGTCACAAGAAGAATATGTTAATACAAGGGTCCATTAGCATGCAATTATTCACATACAACAAAAGAAGTGAAAAAAAGTGAGACTTATTTTTGTCTTAACATTTTGCTCTTCCTCATGAGAATGTTTGCATCCTTCCTACTCCTAGTAAAGAATCTCCTTTCAGAATACTAATTGAGAAAATAAAAGGTGTAACTGGACCACTGTCAATCATCTTAATACTTTAGAGAGTGGGAGGCCCACTTAGCTAGGTGAGGGAAAAACAGTGACCATGCTGTGTTCTTAGAAACTGACTAAACCAACCTCTTTATCCATTCCATTTAACATGGGGAGGAAGAGAAACTTGAAGCAACTTTGAGTTTACCAGCAGATGCTAAAAAGTCAGGGCAGGAAAAGGGCAATTAAGTATCAACCTTAATATCAATTAAGATACACTGATGTTATCTCGAGTAATAATTAAAAGAGGCTTGTTAAAATTCTTCTGTCATTGTTTGTTGGAGAATGAATCTTTTGCTTTATTGTTTTATTAAAGGTAAAGAACTCCAATACTTTGGCCACCTCATGTGAAGAGTTGACTCCTGCGAAAAGACTCTGATGCTAGGAGGGACTGCGGGCAGGAGGAGAAGGGGACGACAGAGGATGAGATGGCTGGATGGCATCACTGACTCGATGGACGTGAGTTTGAGTTAACTCCGGGGGTTGGTGATGGTGTGCTGCAATTCAGGGGGTCAGAAAGAGTTGGACACGACTGAGACTGAACTGAACTGAACTGATGAATTAATATGGAATTCCCTGGTTTTTCAGCTGGTAAAGAATCCACAATGTGGGAGACCTGGGTTTGATCCCTGGGTTGGGAAGATCCCCTGCAGGAGGGCATGGCAACCTACTCCAGTATTCTTGCCAGGAGAATCTCCATGGACAGAGGAGCCTGGCTGGCTGCAGTCCATGTGGTCACAAAGAGTCAGGCATGACTGAGCAACTAAGGACACACTACGCACATCAATTAATATGGGAACCAGCATGAAGCATCTTACTTGATCTTTGACTACAATTTTCACCTAAAACAGTGAGCCATCAAATGCTCACTCCACAAGCTAGGTTGTACATCAAAATTTTGATATGTTCAATTCAGTTCAGTTGCTCCGTCATGTCCAACTCTTTGCGACCCCATGACTCACAGCACGCCATGCCTCCCTGTCCATCACAAACTCCTGGAGTTCACCCAGACTCACATCCATTGAGTCAGTGACGCCATCCAGCAATCTCATTCTCTGTTGTCCCCTTCTCCTCCTGCCCCCAATCCTTCCCAGCATCACAGTCTTTTCCAATGAGTCAACTCTTCATGTGAGGTGGCCAAAGTACGGGGGTTTCAGATTTAGCATCATTCCTTCCAAAGAAATCCCAGGGCTGATCTTCAGAATGGACTGGTTGGATCTCCTTGCAG
Organism: Bos mutus; assembly: GCF_027580195.1. NCBI lineage: Eukaryota > Metazoa > Chordata > Mammalia > Artiodactyla > Bovidae > Bos > Bos mutus. Next base: position 70,398,282 of record NC_091633.1, read on the forward strand.
TCCAACGGACTCTCAAGAGTCTTCTCCAACACCACAGTTCAAAAGCATCAATTCTTCGGTGCTCAGCCTTCTTCACAGTCCAACTCTCACATCCATATATGACTAGCCTTATCCATACATCCATAGCCTTGACTAGACGAACCTTTGTTGGAAAAGTGATGTCTCTGCTTTTGAATATGCTATCTAGGTTGGACATAACTTTCCTTCCAAGGAGTAAGCGTCTTTAATTTCATGGCTGCAATCACCATCTGCAGTGATTTTGGAGCCCCCAAAAATAAAGTCTGACACTGTTTCCACTGTTGCCCCATCTATTTCCCATGAAGTGATGGGACCGGATGCCATGATCTTTGTTTTCTGAATGTTGAGCTTTAAGCCAACTTTTTCACTCTCCACTTTCACTTTCATCAAAAGGCTTTTTAGTTCCTCTTCACTTTCTGCCATAAGGGTGGTGTCATCTGCATATCTGAGGTTATTAATATTTCTCCTGACAATCTTGATTCCAGCTTGTATTTCTTCCAGTCCAGCGTTTCTCATGATGTAATCTTCATAGAAGTTAAATAAGCAGGGTGACAATATTCAGCCTTGACATATTCCTTTTCCTATTTGGAACCAGTCTGTTGTTCCATGTCCAGTTCTGTTGCTTCCTGACCTGCCTACAGATTTCTCAAGAGGCAGGTCAGGCAGTCTGGTATTCCCATCTCTTTCAGAATTTTCCACAGTGTATTGTGATCCACCCAGTCAAAGGCTTTGGCATAGTCAATAAAGCAGAAATAGATGGTTTTCTGGAACTCTCTTGCTTTTTCCATGATTCAGCAGATGTTGGCAATTTGATCTCTGGTTCTTCTGCGTTTTCTAAAACCAGCTTGAACATCAGGAAGTTCACAGTTCACATATTGCTGAAGCCTGGTTGGAGAATTTTGAGCATTATTTTACTAGCGTGTGAGATGAGTGCAATTATGCGGTAGTTTGAGCATTCTTTGGCATTGCCTTTCTTCAGGATTGGAATGCTAACTGACCTTTTCCAGTCCTGTGGCCACTGCTGAGTTTTCCAAATTTGCTGGCATATTGAGTGCAGCACTTTCACAGCATAATCTTTTAAGATCTGAAATAGCTCAACTGGAATTCCATCACCTCCACTAGCTTTGTTCATAGTGATGCTTTCTAAGGCCCACTTGACTGCACATTCCAGGATGTCTGGCTCTAGGTGACTGATCACACCATCGTAATTATCTGGGTCATGAAGACCTTTTTTGTACAGTTCTTCTGTGTATTCTTGCTACCTCTTCTTAATATCTTCTGCTTCTGTTAGGTCCATACCATTTCTGTCCTTTATCGAGCCCATCTTTGCATGAAATGTTCCCTTGGTATCTCTAATTTTCTTGAAGAGATCTCTAGTCTTTCCCATTCTGTTGTTTTCCTCTATTTCTTTGCATTGATCGCTGAGGAAGGCTTTCTTATCTCTTTTTGCTATTCTTTGGAACTCTGCATTCAGATGCTTATATCTTTCCTTTTCTCCTTTGCTTTTCACTTCCCTTCTTTTCACAGCTATTTGTAAGGTCTCCCCAGGCAGCCATTTTGCTTTTTTGCATTTCTTTTCCATGGGGATGGTCTTGATCCCTGTCTTCTGTACAATGTCACAAACCTCATTCCATAGTTCATCAGGCTGTCTATCTATCAGATATAGGCCCTTAAATCTATTTCTCACTTCCACTGTATTATCATAAGGGATTTGATTTACATCATACCTGAATGGTCTAGTGGTTTTCCCTATTTTCTTCAATTTCAGTCTGAATTTGGCAATAAGGAGCTCATGGTCTGAGCCACAGTCAGCTCCTGGTCTTGTTTTTGTTGACTGTATAGAGCTTCTCCATCTTTGGCTTCAAAGAATATAATCAACCTGATTTTGGTGTTGACCATCTGGTGATGTCCATGTGTAGAGTCTTCACTTGTGTTCTTAGAAGAGGGTGTTTGCTATGACCAGTGCATTTTCTTGGCGAAACTCTATTAGTCTTTGCCATGCTTCATTCTGTATTCCAAGGCCAAATTTGCCTGTTACTCCAGGTGTTTCTTGACTTCCTACTTTTGCATTCCAGTCCCCTATAATGAAAAGGACATCTTTTTTGGGTGTTAGTTCTAAAAGGTCTTGTAGTTCTTCATAGAACCATTCAACTTCAGCTTCTTCAGTATTACTGGTTGGGGATAGACTTGGATTACTGTGATATTGAATGGTTTGCCTTGGAAACGAACAGAGATCATTCTGTCATTTTTGAGATTGCATCCAAGTACTGCATTTCAGACTCTTTTGTTGACCATGATGGCTACTCCATTTCTTCTGAGGGATTCCTGCCCGCAGTAGTAGATATAATGGTCATCTGAGTTAAATTCACCCATTCCACTCCATTTTAGTTCACTGATTCCTAGAATGTCGACATTCACTCTTGCCATCTCTTGTTTGGCCACTTCCAGTTTGCCTTGATTCATGGACCTGACATTCCCGGTTCCTATGCAATATTGCCTTTTACAGCATCTGACCTTGCTTCTATCACCAGTCATATCCACAAATGGGTATTGTTTTTGCTTTGGCTCCATCACTTCATTCTTTCTGGAGTTATTTCTCCATTGATCTCCAGTAGCATATTGGGCACCTACTGACCTGGGGAGTTCCTCTTTCAGTATCCTATCATTTTGCCTTTTCATACTGTTCATTGGGTATTATAGGGATATACTGTACATCAAAACAAGTTATTTTGTCTTATGTCTTTGATGAGTTTTTCTTCTCCACAGGATTGATTAGAATGAGAAAGTGACTAAACATTATAATAAAACTTAATGTACCTAACTTAGTATTTTACATTAGTCATGTATGACTTAGTCATTTGGCAAATTCTATCAAATTTTTGAGACAATGTGAAAATAAAACTGAAAAGTGAGACATTTATATTCAATCACTACTCTAAAGGGCTTCCCAGGTGGTGCTAGTGGTAAAGAACCTTCCTGATAATGCAGTAGAAGTAAGAGACACGAATTTGATCCCTGGGTTGGGAAGATCCCACTTTAGTACTCTTGAAGAATCCTGCAGACAAAGGAGCCTGGTAGGCTACAAGTCCGAAGAATCCAGCATGTATGAACGAATTGAGCACATATGCACTACTCTTAGAGATACTAGTAGAATTAGCATGCATCTCCTTAATATAAGAAAATTTTTAATTTTTCTCAGAACAAAGCTTAAATAATAAAGCATTAAAAGTTCAGTCTAAGAAAGTCATCATAGAACATTACTATTCTCATTCAAACCACTGAAACAATTTTGATTGCCTTGTTTTATTACTATTTCTCTGCATAGATTGAGCATTATAGCAGTATTAGTCAACACATACACGAGAATAAATTCTGTTGGTATTTTTATTAGGATTACATTAAATTTGCAAATTACTTCAGGGAAAAACTGACGTCTTTATAATATCATTATAATACCATTTCTATCCGACGGTAGTTTTGTTCTAATTTCTCAAATATTCATTTGTGTACTTCAGGAGTATTCTAAAGTTTTCTTCATACTGGTCTTGTGCATTTCCTAAGTTTATTCCTAGGTATTTCATCTTTTATCCTACCTTTAAATAGCCTGCTTTGGGTCCTGTGTGCTTTTCTAGTTACTGATTCTAAATTTTATGTGAAGAAACCTAGAATATTCAGAAATACTTTGAATGAAGTTATGAAGGGAGATTAATACAAACATATGAAAATATATAAAGTCCTGATAAGGGGAAGAGTATAGCACTGGAATATTTCTAGTGAGAATGACCAATGAAACAGGAAGTCAAGAAACAGACACAAAAATATGGGAATGATCTAATGTATCTCAAATCAGTATCTCAAATCAGTGTTGTTTCATGAAAGATGCATTTGGAAAAAATAAAGATGGAATCATATTTTCCATCATACACCAAGACAAGTTCTAAGTAGAGCAAATGTTAAAATGTTAAGATATTAAAATCATAATGTTATTAGAAGAAAAATGGGAGCTTTGACTTCAGATTTTGGAGAAGGTCCTTTCAACTATTCCTAAAATTGAGAAGCCATAGAAAAAGACTAATAGATTTGATACCTGAAAATAAAATAAAATTCTTCAGTAAATAATATGAGCAAAGTTGACAATATAATGCAATGGGAAAAAAATTTTGTAACTCATATCAGAAATGATAGGCTAATTTCCCTAGTACATATAAAAGCTTCTAGAAATCAGTAAGAAGAAGACCAATGAAAAAATGTTCAGTTTATGTTCAGTGTAAAATGGACTCTTTATAGGAAAAATAAATACAATTAATACTTATACAAATGAAAAATGCTCAACCTCAATCCTAACCAGAGAATACAAAAATGCAAAAAATTAAAAAATATGCAATGATGCAAAAAAAAAAAAGTCTGAATGACATACTTTTAACTTGCTGATAGACATGAATTCAAAAATTCATGTCAAAATACATGAATTTTTTAATCAGAAACCCTATTGGACCCTAGTCCCTGTGGAGAAATTTTGCACTTTTTGACTAATATAAAGTATTCAATCAGGCTTCCCAGGGTGGCGCTAGTGGTAAAGAACCTGCCCGACAATGCAGGAGACGAAAGCGACATGGGTTCGATCCCTGAGTCATGAAGATCCCGTGGAGGAGGGCATGGCAACCCACTCCAGCATCCTTGCCTGGAGAATCCCATGGACAGAGGAGCCTGGTAGGCTACAGTTGATGGGGTCACAAAGAGTCAGACATGCCAAAAGCAACTTAACATACAAAATACTTATTCATCTGAAATGTATTTACTTATTCAAAAATCAATTAATACATATTTATACTGATGTTTTAAGATAGAAAATGTTATTTTGCTTGCCCTCAATGAAAAGCAAGTATAAACATAAGTATATTGAAAGAAACAAAAAAATATAAAGTCATTTATTATCATTTCTCCCAATCTTCACACTTGCTTTCTTTCATTTAAAAACCACTTAAGTAAGATCGTCTCCTTGAGATCATCAGGAAGATCAAAAGGAAATAAAAAATGAAATAACTTTCTCATTAAATACTATTTTGCTGTGTGTTGGGACCAAGTTCTACATAAACTAACCTGGTATAGCTTCAGTAATACACTTGTCAGCTTTTTATGATTTTAGATATGAGAATTATTGCAAAGGATAAATGGGCAACAATATCATCACTAAAGTTTTAAGCCTGAGTGCTTTAAGGAATAGTAGAATCATTAATGATTCCAAGGGAGCTCAGACGGTAATCTGCTTGCAATGTGGGAGACCAGGGTTTTACCCCTGGGCCAGAAAGATCCCATGGAGAAGGGAATGGCAACCCACCCCAGGATTCTTGCCTGGAAAACCCCATGGACAGAACAGCCTTGTGGGCTACAGTCCACTGAGTCACAAAGAGTCAGACATCACTGAGCACACACATAATCATTAATAGAAATGAGTAGATTGAAGAAATTATGATATATGTAGAAGGAGAGGATGAATTCAACAAGGCAACTTCCAGGCAGAAAGAGTCAGTAGTCATGAGACAAACAGAACTGGAATTAGGGACAGAAAAGTCACAAAAAGTACATTTAAGATACACAACTGCATTAACAAAGAACACCTACCAGCCATTTTTCATATTCCTCGAGAGCTTGTTTATCTTTTTCTTTTTTCTCAGCTCTTTTCTGTTCTTCTTTTCTTTTCTCATGCATTTTTACTTTTTCCTTTTCCTTGAAAACAACTTCCTTTTTTTCATTCCTATGTAGGGTAGTATAAAACATTGGCAAGTTAAAGGAGAATATATAATAAAGATTCCCTAATGTGTCTCTGGAATAAGATTGAGTACATTAATAACATTCAAGTAAATGAATTTTAGAAAAACCTAAAGCGTTACTAATTTCAGATCTATCAAAACACTTGCTGTTTTAGATTACCATTTTTCAACAGCAGTTAAGTTATCTTTTCTTTTCTCAGCAACAGTTTCCTCCTCTTTCTGTTTCTTTGCTCTTTCATATTCTTTCTCTTTTTTATTTTTCTCCTTGAGGTATTCCATCTTTTTTGCTTTCCATTTTTCAAAAGCCTGAAGAAGTTAAGAATTACCTTCTTATTGAATGTGAATATAATAAAATAGTAAAAGCACAGTTAATCACTAATTTTAAAATATTTAAAATTAAGAAAGATATTAAAGCTATTGCATACTTGCAGTGCTTCTCCTTTTCTCACAGCATTTTCTTCTTCAGTTTTCTTCTTGTTTTTTTCCTCAAGCCTTTTTTTTGCAGCTATTTTCTTTGCTTCCTTTTCTTTCATGGCTTTCCAGGCCTCAAATGATGCTAAGGCTTCTTCTCTCTTAGCAGCTCTTTTCTATTTTGGAAAAATAATAGTCATATGTGTATGAATAAATATAAATTTACAAACATAGATAGATATACATATAAGTATGTGTCTTTATTTTCCTTAATGTTCATCAAGTTAGGTTTCAAAGCAATCTATTCTAAATGATTTAGAAAAATTAATTTTTAAAAAATGTTATCTGAATTATTCACTATATTTTAAAATGTCCTTTTCTAAGCACTTCTCAGATATTGATGTACTACCATGCATGGGAAGGAACCTTTTTTGGGAAGTGTACTGAACAAATGTTTTCAGAGTAAACTGAAATAGGTTAATTAGTAGTGCAAAGTGCTCATAATGAAATATTGCATTAAAAGAAAAATATCAGGGAAGTTACAGGCGGAGAGGTAATTTAAAAAAAAATTTTTAATTACTAATTTTACCTCTCTGGCCTGTAACTTCCCTGATATTTTCCTTTTAATGTAATATTTCATTATGAGCACTTTGCACTACCAATTAACCTATTTCAGTTTAAAATTACAGTCAAAGTAAGATAAATTGGCCAAGTCACACAGTAAGCCACAGGTCTTTGCTTTAACCCTGAGTTTTGATTGACATCAGAGCATACAATTCTTACTGCATAAACATGTCCCAAATGTTGAAAACATGGGCCAGACTGGAAAATGTTATTACTTTGCTTACTTCAGTCTAATCCCATAATATTCTGTTTGCCTTATAATATTGCTTAGGATTAAATGCTATAAAGTCTTATTACAGAGAAATTTAGAAGGAGAAGTATAGCCACCCTCACTGAGCTGTGAAGACCAAATGAGGCGTCTGGCACTGACTGTGGCAGATCAAGCTGAAACATGGCCCAGAGTCCAGGCACCACCCCTGCAGGGCTGCTCCACTCAGAGTTATTTCTATTCCTGGTAGTATTGAAAAACACAATGAAGGGTTTGTTTTGTTTTGTTCTGTTTTCTTCAGTGGTTTTACTTCAGTAGATGAGAAACAAATGAGCATGTTGTAGGCTATGGGGCAGGAGTTAGAGGCAGGAAGTGAAGTACCAGTGAGACTGAAATGAGAGCCCAGATCCATTCAATGGGAAGGACAGGGGCAATCACTCAGGTAGAGCTTGGTCTTAAAGACACAAAAAAATTCAAGATAGAAAAGGGGACAGTTCAGTTCAGTTCAGTTCAGTCGCTCAGTCGTGTCCAACCCATGAATAGCAGCATGCCAGGCCTCCCTGTCCATCACCAACTCCCAGAATTCACCCAAACTCATGTCCATTGAGTCGGTATTGCCATCCAGCCATCTCATCCTCTGTTGTCCCCTTTTCCTCCTGCCCCCAATCCCTCCCAGCATCAGGGTCTTTTCCAATGAGTCAACTCTTTGCATGAGGTGGCCAAAGTACTGGAGTTTCAGCTTCAGCATCAGTCCTTCCAATGAACACCCAGGACTGATATCCTTTAGGATGGACTGGTTGGATCTCTTTGCAGCCCAAGGGACTCTCAGGAGTCTTCTCCAACACCACAGTTCAAAAGCATCAATTCTTCGGCGCTCAGCTTTTTTTATAGTCCAACTCTCACATCCATACATGACCACTGGAAAAACCATAGCCTTGACTAGATGGACCTTTGTTGGCAAAGTAATGTCTCTGCTTTTGAATATGCTATCTAGGTTGGTCATAACTTTTCTTCCAAGGAGTAAGCGTCTTTTAATTTCATGGCTGCAATCACCATCTGCAGTGATTTTGGAGCCCCAAAAAATAAAGTTTGACACTATTTCCACTGTTTCCTCATCTGTTTCCCATGAAGTGATGGGACTAGATGCAATGATCTTTGTTTTCTGAATGTTGAGCTTTAAGCCTGGCTTGGAGAATTTTGAGCATTACTTTACTAGCATGTGAGATGAGTGCAATTGTGTGGTGTTTCGAGCATTCTTTGGCATTGCCTTTCTTTGGGATTGGAATGAAAACTGACCTTTTCCAGTCCTGTGGCCACTGCTGAGTTTTCCAAATTTGCTGGCATATTGAGTGTAGCACTTTCACAGCATCATCTTTCAGGATTTGAAATAGCTCAACTGGAATTCCATCACCTCCACTAGCTTTGTTCATAGTGATGCTTTCTAAGGCCCACTTGACTTCACATTCCAGGATGTCTGGCTCTAGGTGACTGATCACACCATCGTGATTATCTGGGTTGTGAAGACCTTTTTTGTACAGTTCTTCTGTGTATTCTTGCCACCTCTTCTTAACATCTTCTGCTTCTGTTAGGTCCATACCATTTCTGTCCTTTATCGAGCCCATCTTTGCATGAAATGTTCTGTGCTTCAGCTGTGACTGACTGCGCAAAAGCCTGGTCAAAAGGACCTACCCCTTGCTCAAGGTCAGGGGTGGGGGCCAAGAGGAGCTACCCCATATCCGAGGTCAGGGGCGGTGGCTGACAGTGCCAGGCTGTGACGGTGCGGCAACTGCTGAGAGGAGCTACCCCAAGTCCAAGGTCAGGGGCGGTGGCCGGGAGGAGCTACCCCACATCCAAGGAGAGGTGGCTGCGGTGGCGCAGGAGGGCCAAGAGGAGCTACTTCACGTTCAAGGTCAGGAGGGGCGGCTGTGAGGAGACACCCCTCGTCCAAGGTAAGGAGCAGTGGCTGCACTTTGCTGGAGCAGCTGTGAAGAGATACCCCACGTCCAAGGTAAGAGAAATCCAAGTAAGACTGTAGGTATTGTGAAAAGACATCAGAGGAGAGACACACTGAGACCATAATCACAGAAAACTAGTCAATCTAATCACACTAGGACCACAGCCTTATCTAACTCAATGAAACTAAGCCATGCTGTGTGGGGCCACCCAAGAAGGGCAGGTCATGGTGGAGAGGTCTGACAGAATGTGGTCCACTGGAGAAGGGAATGGCAAGCCACTTCAGTGTTCTTGCCTTGAGAACCCCATGAACAGTATGAAAAGGCAAATGATAGGATACTGAAAGAGGAACTCCCCAGGTCAGTAGGTGCCCAATATGCTACTGGAAATCAGTGGAGAAATAACTCCAGGAAGAATGAAGGGATGGAGCCAAAGCAAAAACAATACCCAGTTGTAGATGTGTCTGGTAATAGAAGCAAGGTCTGATGCTGTAAAGAGCAATATTGCATAGGAACGTAGAATGTTAGGTCCATGAATCAAGAACAGAGGACGACTGAAGGTTAATGTCTGAAGACCCTTTATATTCTTGGCTAAGTTGTAATACTGAAGTCAGTGTTTAAGAATGAAATAGGTACATGGTCACAAGAAAAAAAATATTCATAATCAATAGTGCCAAAGCTATTGCACACATATAAGAAAATTTGTGTATCTTTGTTTTCATGTAAACCAGTTACATCAACTAAAAATGTATAAAGGACTAGAGGAATAAAATCAGAAATCATTTCTTTTATATATAATTTATTTCACCATTTAAAAAACAGGTGATTTAAAAATATTAAGCATTCGAGACTATTTTATTGACTTAAAAATCCAGAATATTTTTCATTTCTATATTTCAGAATACCTGTTCATTTTGAATCCTTAAGTTTTCACTTTCGATTCTTTTAATTCTGTGCATTTCATGTAAATAAATATTTTTCTTTTCTAACCACTCCTGTGAGAAGAAGAAAAAGGCTATATATTATGCAAAGTTTTGCAAATAAATTAGAATTCTTGTTTATTTCTGAAATATATAATAAAAACTTAAAAAAACTAAAACATAAACCTTACAAACTTTATATGTGCTAATATCATTCCTCTTTTTCTGATAATATTCTAATATATAACAATGAACAAGAATTAAGAAAATCATATCTATGTTATCTTTCTCAGTACTAGGAACAGATTTCAAAGACTGACTATGATGACTGAATATATTACCATTTTCTCTGAAATTCACATGGACAATTTTCTATTTTCATATTTCTATGTATTAAAAATACATATTAAAATACATTTTCAATTTGTATTTTATATAACAAATAAGACCAAAAGAGACATCTGTTTGAATTTTTGAAAAATTAGAAAAGCTTTTTTCTAGGTAAGTTTAACTCAAATACAAAAAGTCTCAGGGAAGAAAAAAATATTAAAACACTTTTGTTCGTAACAATATAAACTTTAAGTTGAAAAAGTATAAAAACATAGATATACCTTAACTATATTTTGCTTTTGTTATATTTTTATCAATTGCTATGGCAAATTCTCTTTCTTTACAATTATGATCAGTTAAGCAAAGTTTAAAGTAGCCCTGGTGGCTCAGATGGTAAAGAATCTGCCTGCAATAAGGGAGATCTGGGTTCAGTTCCTGGGTTGGGAAGATCCCCTGGAGAAAAGAATGGCAACTCACCCTAGTATTCTTGCCTGGAGAATTCCATGGACAGAGACGCTTGGCAGGCTACAGTTCATGGGGGTCACAAAAAGTCGAACACAACTGAACGACTAACACACACACACAAGCAAACTTGGGAGGAGATTTGGATTGCTCAGGTATTATAAAGGAAATGAGTTAATAAATCATTTCTGACAGGTTCATTCTACTCCCTGATAAAAAAATCTTATGTCATTAATTCTAATTTTAAAAGAATATATATTTTCCTTTTTACCTGATAAACAGTTGCCCTTAGGTTATCTGCTCTGTCAGGTTCTGTGTTCTGTTTCTGTGAGGGCTTTTGGTCCAAGACTCTCAAAGTCCCTAAATAGTGAGAAGCTGAAGCTGTCGACGGAATCCTCCTTAGAGAACTAGGCTTCTTTAAGAACTCAGAGGTCATTAATCTGAAAAGACCCAAATGAATCAAGACAAACTATTACAATTACAATGGTAGAAGAAAGATTCATTAGATTTTGAAACTACTATACCTAAAAACTACATTATAATTTAATAATTTATAATTACTTTGAAAATGATGTGGTATTTTATTAGTACACAAAGACCCTTTCAATATAATTTAAATTTTATTACTTTAATTTATATATAGCTTCAAAGTAATTTTTCTTTTTAGGTTATTTATAATTAAAACATTTTTTTTAAAAACATGGACTCAAGTTACATGGGAAAAAACAATAAGTCGGTTTTAATAGTTTCTTGTATTATTTTGCTACATTGCTGCTGCTGCTGCTGCTACTGTTGTTTAGTCGCTAAGTCATGTTCAACTCTGCAATCCCACGGACTGTGGCCCGCCAGGCTCCTCTGTTCATGGGATTTCCCAGGCAAGAATACTGGAGTGGTTGCCACTTCCTTCTCCAGGGAATCTTCCTGAACCAAGGATCAAACCCCTTCTCCTGCATTGGCAGGCAGATTCTTTACTGCTCTGCTAGGGATAAATTATTATTAAGGTCCTACCATGCAGCCTGGGTCGGGAAGTTCCCCTGGAGAAGGAAATGGCAACCCACTGCAGTATTCTTACCTGGAAAATCCCATGGACAGAGAAGCCTGGTAGGCTACAGTCCATGGGGTCGCAAAGAGTTGGACATGACTGAGCGACTTCACTTCATTTCACCAGAGAAGCCCCATTTTGCTACATAAACCATCTTAAATATAAAGTTAGACTAATAACCTCTAACTTGGGGTTAGTGGGAAAATCTGGCTCACAATCTCTTCTGGTATATAAAATTATTACACCATAGCTATTTCAATTATTTTCATAATGCCAACAATGGCCTCCCTGCTACAATAGCAGATGTGAGTAATTACAACAGAGACCATATGGCCTATAGGGCCAGCCATATGTACTAATTGGCAAATTCACTGAAAAAGTTTGCTGACCCCTGTTCTACTTGAGTAATGATAATTTAAAAGATGCAGAAGGTTTTGATTAGCACCTATGAGTTAGGATTCAGCGTGAATGATGATCAGTTCTTATCATTTTAATAAACCAACTTAGTGCATAGAACCTCAAAGTTTAAAGTACAATTTTACATGTGTTGTTGGATAAAGACACTTAACAGAGAAGGTGAATGCTAGACTTCAGCTTTATTACTACTTTATATCTACTGTCTCAGGAAAAATAGGAGAAAGAAACTCCATCTCATGAGCAATGTAGAACACAGAGGGTCCTTAATCAATCCCTTTTATAAAAGAATATATTCAACTAGGGGGATTGATTATGAAGTAACTAATTCATTCTTCTCATAAGAAGAAAATTAAGAATACCAAATGAAATTTACTTTCAGAAATTAAACTAAAACCTGCTTTGTTGAAATATAAACCTATTACTGAAGGAAAATGAAAACTTTATTACCTGCCAGATGCACTGGATGCTCTATTATTTGTTGATTTTTTATTCTTCATATTTCTATCTTGAATTGCTTTCTATTAAATAGAAAAGCAAAAGATTACTCACTGTATATATCACAATTATAATTAGAGGCCAGCTGCTAGAAAGTCAATGTTTTTTGAGCATCTACTATGTGTTAAGCATAGTGGTCATCAGGAACAAATAAGGATATCACATTTCAGGGAAACTCACTGATACTAAACACATAAATAATATGACTCATGAAAGTGATAAAGTAGGGTGTAACGGCAGTGACAGAGTGGAGTTGAGGAGCTACTTTAATGCAGGTGATCGGGGAAGGGCCCCTGAGAATGTGACATCAGAGCTCAGACAGATGATGGAAAGAAAAGGGCCATGTGACACTCTGTGGAGACCTTGATAGCTGTGAGAAGCAAAAGCCAGTGAAAGATGCTGAGACACCTTGAGTGTCAGGGAGAGCTGAGGAGCATGAGGTCCAGAAAGAACCACGAGAGACCTCCAGGCAGTGGCGAGAAGCCTGCATTTTATTCCATGATGAGAGTCCAACAAAGAGACCTTAGAGGGGAATTATTCAGACTTAAAATCACTTGGTAACGAGTAAGAATAAAGACAAAGATTCAATCAAAAGAAACATGTTATAATCTTACTTGCTATATATAAATCACCTGTTCTAATTTAGAATTACCTCTGTTAAACATTTCTAAAACCTTGTCTTTAAATTCCAGAATACCATTCTTCCTTTTAAGGAATGACTTTTCTACTTTCCACAGACAGATGGGTATTAGCACGAACATGAGAGCACAGATGTAAACACATCCTTAACTTGGCATGAGCGTTTTTCCTAAGGAAATATATCTGCGATATGGCTTAATGAACCTTCTCCTTAAAATGTAATAAAAATCTAATAGCCTGTATTATAAAAGTCCTGTTTGACCACAAGTTTTCAGATAACTGTTATTTTCCCCAATAGTAAATATACATATCTACCAGTTAACTGCAGGAGAAACTGGATAAAGAAAACTCAGGAGAAATAGACACTAAAAATGCTCCACCATAAATTTTAACAGTACAGTACTCTAGTGTATTATAGTATATTGCTGTTTGTTGTCAACTCTTTGCGACCCCATGGACTGTAGGCTTCTCTGTTCATGGGATTCTGCAGGCAAAAATACTGAAGTGGGTTGCCATTCCCTTCTCCAGGGGATCTTCCCAACCCAGGGACGAACCCGTGTTCCCCGCATTGGCAGATTCTTGACCTCTAAGTCACCAAGGACGCCTGCAATATTGCATAGGGACAAGTAATCCTACATATCACAAATCTGGTTCCCAAGGTAATGATAATAATATTCCTGATAATGACCTGACCTTCCACTTAAATAGGTATGGATGCTGATAAATATTTCTTAAAAGATTTTTATTTTTAAATTTTTTAAAGTATTTAAAGATGATATCCAAAGGAATACCTCTTACTAATTCCAAACCCTTGAGATCTATATTTTTATAACGTGAAGACCTACAGAAATCTACCCACTTCTGGGTATATATTTCTGAAACATTTAAAAGAATATTATGATCATATGCCTCTGAAAATTTTAATGAAATGTTGGGCTTTACTGTATTCACTCCAACACGTCTCTGAAGTGAAAATTCCACTGAGCAAGGACCACATGACAGTATGGTATCACTGTCAGAAGATGAGTCTCACACAGACAATTCAGAAGTGCCTAACATGGGAGATAAAACATTTAAGAGCCCTATGTGGAGTTTTAAGGTATAGTATAGGAGGCATAATTTTATATAAATACCTTTGAAGACTCAGTACATAAGATACTCTGAAGTTGTAGTAGTGGTGTATCTTCAGCTGTTAAGTCATCATTCATAATCAGGTGAGCTTTCTCCTTTTCTTCTTCAACGTCACCAACAGTCACTTGACTTTCCTTGGGTTTCTCAAGTGCAGTAGTAACAAAGTCTATCAAAAAGGAGTTCTTTTCATTTTCGGTTGATTTCAAGGAATTACGGCTTTCAGTGCATTCTTCATTCTTATCTACTTTGTGACAAAGTAACAGAATTAAATCTCCCTTCTGAATTAATGAGGTAGATAACTGATTCATTTGCTTTCTGCTAAATGAAAACTGTCTCTGATCTTTCTTGTAAAATAGAAATGGAGAAAACAACCATATTAAACTTGAATAAACATTTTTCCAAAGTGATCTATAACAGAGAAAATGGCTACTAAACCTATTAAGCATTTGGCACACCTTAGAAAAATATCATATAAGTAACAGAATGGAATAACCATCTTGAAATATAGACATGCCACAAATGCTTGTATAAATCAAGTAAATGAGATAGCAATATCTATTCTATTTAAAAGCTTGTGTTTCTTACCTGGAACAAAAGGCATAGATCTCTAAGCTACCACAGTTACTAGCAATGGCAGTTGTGAAATTGTACAGATACAGAGAAAACCAAGAATCAGTGCAATTCTAGAAGAGTCTACCACACAGAGAATAAAGTCATCTGCCAGAGTTTTACTCCCACTAAGATGCAGTGTTGCCTCTGATAACAAAAGGGCAGGAAAGGAAGGCCTAATACTCACCATCTCAGTGCTCTAGGGAAAGGCTTAGGCTCTGGCATGGAGGATTCAGTTTTGCTTTTACAGAATTGCTTCTACTATTTTGATTCTATTACACTTTAGAATGTACAACAGAAAATCAGTGCTTTCTGTGCTGATCACCAACTTTCAGTTCTACTAGTACCTGGCCAAACCTGTATCTTCACTGTCAAAGTCTTAATGCTGAGGCTTTCATTACAGCCATTTTTGGGGAACTCATTTTGAGGTAAGCTAAATAAAATATCACCTTATAATTCCAATTATATGTTCATATTTGGACAGTACTCATGATTCAAAGTATCAATAATGTATTCTGCTAATCAATGTGACTTTGGAGCCAAAGATTCAAATTATGGCTCCATCACTGACCTTGGGTATATTTCCCAATATCTTTGCACTTCAGTTTTTCTCATCTGTAAAATGATAAAAATTATACTACATAGTAAGCACTTAATAAATGTTAGTTATACATCCCAACCTTAGAAATAACTATGCCTTTATATGTCATAGGACTAAGGAAAGAAAGAATGTTTACTTATTCATATCTCACACTGACTGTGTGTTAACTACGGTCCTGTTATATGTGCTTTACATGTATTAATTAATTTAATTCTTACAACCACTCTACTCTTATGCCCATTTTAAAGATCCATACATAGGGCCAGAAAGGTTAGTTACCTTCTCATGTAGTTGTACCTGGATTTAAGTCTACCTTAGTCTCAATTTAAAAGTTCACCTAACCAGTATGCTGAGTACTGGAGCAACAAATACATAATAATAGCTTACCCTGAGTGAATACTCTACTTGTGTCAAGAATTGAGTTAGTGGCTAAAATGCATAGTGTCACTTAATTTTCACAATAGCCTAATGAGTTTGATTATTATAACTTGGTGGATTGAGGCACTGAGAAATTAAGTTCTGCATCTATAACCACAAGGTTAGTAATTTGCATCGTTGAGATTAAAACTCAGGCAAACATAAACATATATTGTTCCTGTAACTATGTGAAGTATTACTCCTTTGGCATACTTATATGGCATTCTAAGCAATACAGAAGTTCACAAATAAAATAAGGTAGGATACTTTAATATAATCACCTGTAATGGAGGCTTTTTCTTCAGATCCTAGTGAAAAGGAATCTTTAAGATTTTCTTTAACAGATGATGATGGTATACTTGTTAACCATGGATCCTATTTAAAGAAACTATGTAAGTTTACTTCTCAAGATTTGTGGAGGGCAATAGCAGTAGTAAGACTACATCATAACTCTGAAATATGCATTATTAGTTTTCTATTGAAACACCATAAGGGTTAAGTCAAAGGAGGTTATAATATACTTTACTTTCAAGTTAAGAGCTAGTTCAGTTCTTTAACTGAAACTTCTAAATCCATTTTTAGCAGTTTTCAAAACTACTGCTGCTCTAGAATCAAATCCCAGAAATACTTAAGTATTTGACATCTCTTTCTCTAAGTATATACTTCCTGCTGCTGCTGCTGCTGCTAAGTCGCTTCAGTTGTGTCCGACTCTGTGCGACCCCATAGACGGCAGCCCAACAGGCTCCGCCCTTCCTGGGATTCTCCAGGCAACAACACTGGAGTGGGTTGCCATTTCCTTCTCCATATACTTCCTAAGAAAGCATAAAGATCGTAGGTCAAAAACCCTTGAAAGTGAAGTCGCTCAGTCGTGTCCAACTCTTTGCGACCCCATGGACTGTAGCCTATCAGGTTCCTCCATCCATGAGATTTTTCCAGGCAAGAGTGCTGGAGTGGATTGCCATTTCCTTCTCCAGGGGATCTTCCCGACTCAGGAATCGAACCTGGGTCTCCCGCATGGCAGGCAGACACTTTACCGTCTGAGCCACCAGGGTTTGAAACAAATATTAATAGTTCTTCAAACAAAAGCAATTCATAAAACCAAGTACATGTGTGTGTGTGTTGTTGATTCAGTCATATCTGACTCTTCGTGACTCTATGGACTGTAGCTCACCAGGCTCCTCTGTCCATGGGATTCTCTAGGCAAGAATATTGGAGTGGGTTGCCATTTCCTCCTCCAGGGAATCTTCCCGACCCAGGGATAGAACTCACGTCTCTTTTATCTCCCACATTGGCAGGTGGGTTCTTTACCACTAATGCCACCTGGGAAGCCCAAAAACCAAGTAGCTATTCCAAACATTTTAGGTTAAAAAGTACATAGATTTCATGCACTTTAGTTTTCCTCAAAATTACTGTATCTGAAATAAAATAATCATATACAGAATGAAGGAGAAGGCAATGGCACCCCACTCCAGCACTCTTGCCTGGAAAATCCCATGGATGGAGGAGCCTGGTGGGCTGCAGTCCACGGGGTCACTAAGAGTCGGACACGACTGAGCGACTTCACTTTCACTTTTTCACTTTTATGCATTGGAGAAGGAAATGGCAACCCACTCCAGTGTTCTTGCCTAGAGAATTCCAGGGGCAGGAAAGCCTGGTGGGCTGATGTCTATGGGGTCACACAGAGTCAGACACGACTGAAGTGACTTAGCAGTAGCAGTATATGAAATGAAGTAATTATATTTGTGTTCCTATATGAAACATCGTTTTATAGGATAATACTCTAGTCTAAGGGTGATGATACTATAAGAAGTTTGATTTTTGTTGTATAAAATTTTTTATTTTTTTCCAATATATTTAATGTCAAAAGCAATAGAGAGAAACCATCTGGGAAGATGGCAGAAGTGCTAAAACACCAGAGTCTACCCTAAGGGATGAAGCTTCACCCAAGGAGATTTGCAAGTTAGTAGCTTTTCTCCTGAGAAAATTTCCCCAACAGTGTAGCTCTAGTAGTAGTAGGCTGCAACCCTACCAGATTTGCTTGAGGAGTCAGAGAATAGAATTTAGGAATAGATGATCAGCCAATAAATTTGGAGAAGAGCTGCAGAGGGCAAGAACCCCAAAATCTGCATATAAAATCCACCTCAAACCTTTGGTTCAACTATGCATGGCATGGAAAAGACCTCAGAGGGCCCTGTAAAACTGTAGTAGCTAGAAAGTAAAAAAAACTAAGCAGAAGTTTTAGTCAATGTCCATGGCAAGGGAGACAGAGTTGGAAATTTGAGTCTGGCCATAAAATCAGTATGATAGAACACATGTTCAGAGAAACATAATAGAATCCAAAATGTCTACAACTTATCATCCATAATATTCAGTATTCAATCAAAATATTAAGTAACAGAAAATAGTGACTTATACTATGAATACAAACAACAAAAATAGTCTATAGTAACCAACCCAGCGATGACCCAGATATTCCAATTGGCAAATAAGAACTTTAAAGTAGGTTTCATAAATATCTTCAAGCATTTAGGAGGAAAAATATATACACAGTGGTGGAACAAATGGGTATCTTGTTAGATACAGAAAATACAACAACAACAACAAAAATTGGAAATTCCAGAGTTGAACAGTACTGAAAAAAAAAAATTACTGGATAGACTTAACAGCAGATCAGATATGGTAGAAAAAAGCAGTGAACTCAAAATCTCTGAAGACAGAAACTGAAGAAAACAAAGGGTAAAAAGACTGAAGAAACATGAACATGATCATGAGAGATCAGTGAGACATATTAAAAATTTCAATGCACTAGATTACAAACAAGAGAAAAGAAAAACAGAAAAAAAAATTAACTTCTTATTTTCATGGAAAATATCAGTTTACAGATCCTGAAACCTCAACGAAACCCAAGCAGGATAAATATAAAGAAAAACTACACCTATGTACCTTGTAGTCAAATTATTGTAATTCAAAGAAAAAAGATAAAGTCTGGAAAAAAAAATTCTGAAAGCTGTCAGAAAAAAAACCCAAAATGTTATATAATGAGTACAACAAGATAAATTTCTGCTGATTTTCTAACAGAAATCATAGAGGTCAGGAAAAATGGAAACCTATAGACAGCTGGAGGTAGCAGAAGAGAACTGTCAGCCAAGTACATATTCAGCTAAGTCATCCTTCAAAAATGAAGATGAAGTGAATTTTTTTAGATAAGTAAAGACTGAGCAAACCTGTCACTGGGAAATCTATATGACAAGAAAAATAAAAATAAGTTCTTAAGATTGAAGGGAAATAACATTAGAAGGAATATGAATCTAAAGGAAGAAATGAGGATCCTTAGAAATGGTATATAAATCTAAGAAAACTACAAATGTTTATTCTACTCTTTTAGTTCTTTAAAAGTCTAAGACTAAAAGTTTAAAATCATTCACCATAAAATAACCATTTGGTCAAAACAGATATCACAAGGAAAATTAGAAAACATATTTAAAGGAATGATAATGAAAATGAAAGTGAAGTTGCTCAGTCGTGTCTGACTCTTTGCAACTCCATGGATGGAGTAGCAGGCTACTCCGTCCATGGGATTTTCCAGGCAACAGTACTGGAGTGGGTTGCCATTTCCTTTTCCAGGGGATCTTCCCAACTCAGGGATCGAACCCAGGTCTCCTGCATTGTAGGTGGATGCTTTTACCATCTGAGCCACCAGGGAAGTCTGATAATGAAAATAAATGTCATCAAAAATGGGTGCTGTTAATCAAGTGTTAGAGGAAAATTCATAGTTTTTAAAAGTTTTGATAGAAAGGATGAAAAGCTTAAAATGAAGGGACACATTTTCTAACTTAAAGATAAGCAAATTAAACCCAAAGAAAATAAAAGAAAGAAATAATAAAGAATAAAAATCAGTGAAACTGGATACAAACAATAGAGAAAACTAAGTCAACACTGGTTCTTAGAAAAGTTTTAACAAAACTGAGCAATGCCTATCAAAATTTAACAAAAAAGACAGAAAACACAAACTATACATTAGAGATGGAAGATGGAATGCCATGATAATTTTATTGCCATCAAAAGCATAAGGGAATATCACAAACAACTTTATAAATACAGCATCTCAGAAAAAGTGGTCAAATTTCTAAACAGACAAAAATTACTAAACTGATGAAGTAGCAAATGTGAATACCAAAGTATCTATCCAATAAAGGAAAAAATCAAATTTAGTATCAAAGACCTCTCCACAAAGAAAATTCTAGGCCCAGATAATTTTGCTGGTGAAGTCTCCCAATTCTGGGAAAAATGATACCAAATTTTTGGTTTCATACCAAATTTTAGAAAACAGAAAGAGACAATCCCCAATTCATGTGATACCCATGCCTGACAATAACATTATAAGGAAAAAATTATAGTCTGCCTCCATAAATACAGATGCAGAAGTCTTAACAAAATATTAAGAAATAAAATCTCACACTAAAATAACCTACTATGATCGACCAGATTTTACCCCAGGAATACTGAGTTGATTTAACAGAAAAGTATAGATATGTATCATCATACAAACACACACATGAAGGAAACGTAGAAGTGAGGCTGCAGCAGAATAGAAAGCGTCACCCTTTCCATATCCAGCTGTGACACTCGAAGGAAAGTAAGGCAGTAGAGAGAGGTGCAGTGTCATATAAGAATTCATACATAGTTTAAGAGACATAAGCATAGTTGAATGTGGATGATAACGGACCTTTCCAGAAGCAAAGATAATGGATATAGGAGAAAGAAAGGTTGACAAAAAATTAATGGAAATCCCTGAAAAGGCGGGCTTAAAGAAGATTCACAGCATGCTTGGGAAAATTTTATAATCAGGAATAAGAAAGTTTTAGATTATTGAAAACAAAAGTATTTCATATGCCCAACAATAAAATATGGCCTATGTTACCGTCATTAAGGTGAACGTAGTCTCAAGATCACCTAGCAACACAGAAACACTTCATGAGCTCAGTGCTAAGAGATTACAAAAAAAAAAAAAAAAAGCATAATACAAAACATTATGAATGTTAAGATGACAAATATGATAAAATAAGTATAGGAAAAATAGCCCCAAAGGGAATAAGAATAATGAACATTGTTGTTATTAAGTGGTGGGATTGTGAGTAGATATTTTTCAATTAAACTTCTTGTCATTATATAATGTTACTTTAAAAACTTTAGGAATACTTTTTTCTTTAATCAAGGGACATAACATGCATCACAAAGAGGATTTAGTTAGGCATCACTACCAGTCTGAATAATGTCCCTCAAAATTTATGTCTATCCTGAATCTCAGATGGAATTAATTAAGATGAGGATATACTAGACTAGGGTGGACCCTAAGTCAAATGACTGGTGTCTTTTTTTAGAGGAAAGTGAGGAGAGACACAGAGACCAAGGGGAAGAGGCCATGTGATGATGGAGACAGGGATTAGAGTGATGCAGCTGACAGCCAAGGCCCACCAGAGATTCCTGACAACCACCAGAAGCTGGAAGGAGCAAGGAAGGGTTTCTCTCTAGAGCCTTCAGAGAGAATATGACCCTACCCACACTTCGATTTTGGACTTCTGACCTCCAGAACTGGAAAAAAAAACTTCTGTTGTTTTAAGTCTAATTTGTGGCAATTGATTGTAACAGCTACCGTGAACTACCATAATATCCACTTGGTCAGATGATCTTATTCAATATACAATAACTGTTTGGCTTTGATAAGCCCATCTCTTCTCCAGATTTTTATAACAAATTAGGACATACCACACTAAAGTTAGAAAGGCTTATATCAAATTGCCAGCCTTACTGGTAAAGCTAACCTACAGGACAAGAGTGGAATAAGAAGCCTGCTGTAATCCCACTTCTGGTCTGAATTGGAGAGACCCATTCATTTAGCTGTGATACAAAGGACTTTCTCTGTCTCCCTTTGTACCACCTCTCTTACTCACATCTGAACCACAGAGGAGTCAGAAGAAAGAAGCTTAGCCAGGTACTGTTTAGTTTTCTCTGATCTGCTTAAGCAGATTGTAGAGCAAGAATGTTCTGCCCATACTTATCCCTTCTGAAATGTGAGGTGGAAGTTTCCTAGCCATAGTGCAATTTAAATACAGGAGGCCAAGTGTTCTTCCCTAATGACAATACACAGTAAACTCCTGATGAACTGAAGGATCATATCTACTCCCATTGTGGTATCCCAAAAAAGATAGGACACTGCTGTGACCATTCAATATACATTTGTTGAGAGATTAAAACCAAATGAATAAAATGACACCAGCCATAAATTATACAATTAAAATATGTGTAAATATATGCTTGCAATTAAAGTGTTGCAAAGATTCAAAAGAACTGCACTGTTTTTTCACATTTAACTTTCTCTGATATTGGATGCATTAATTAGCAGTTTTCTTCTTTCTTAGCAGTACACGAAATAATTCTGCATCTTTGCTCTATCTTACAATGCAGTTTTAGACCCAATAGAACATATTTTAAAAATTAAAGTTCCTTGTCATTTGCTGAAGAAAACGTGTACAACACACACAAACACACACATGCATGTATGCAAATATTCTCTTTCTCTTATAATCAGATGCAAAAATCTGAATCAAAATACAATTCAGCAACAGTGCTAACCTCAGGGTCAAGGTTTTCAGAGAATGCATTCCTCTCAGCTTCTGGTTGTCTGCCATTTGGCCTTGGGAGGAACGAAGGTGTGGAATGTCCCTCTAAATCTTCGTGTGGGACAGTTTCTTTATTGTTTCCTAGGCTATCTTTCTTCTCCCCATGACTGTGCTTTTTCAACATGCTCCTTGGTCGAGGTGAAGGCTTAAATTGGCTGTCTGCTTCGAGGCTGCTGTTATTTTCTGCAGAATAATACAATGCTTTAATACATTTAATACAGTAAAAAAAAATATATTTTTAAGATGGTCATGGCTTCTCCTACACCCCAGGTGCCACCAAACTTCCCTCCTCTTTCCAAGCACCTAGCACCTTGCCTCTGTCCTGGAGAAGAAGTCCACACCCTTCTCTACAAAGAACTCCAGAAAGTAAAAGTAGGTGATAGTTGACAATCAAAAAAAAATTTTTTTAATGGCTGCCATTCTGACAGTAACTAGTATACTTCACTCTTGTGAGTAGTTAACTATTCTACTTTATCAACTCTCATAGTATTAACAATTTTTTTAAACAAACAAAACCATGTCTTGATTTTAGCCTTTATAAAATGAGGCAGTTTAGCCATCAAACCTTTATTGAGTGTCTGCCGCCAGGTCCCGTTCACATCACTCATATGAACAGATCTCAGAATCAAGACACTGGCAATGGCCCTGTCCTAGGATTTTAGAGGTTGGGGAGGGAGATGATTGTAAACCAATAAAATTATAAGACAAAGGTAAGTGCTGTAACAAGTATGAAGATGACGTCGGTACAGGGGTAGAAGAGCCAATGTCCCTGGAAAGAGGAATGGAGAACTCGACAACTTGTGAGCTGCTGTTCTCTGAGTCCATAAAACCTCTCCAGCAGTTATTAAAATTTCTCAGTTACTATTTCCACTACTTCTAAGTTTAAAACAACAATCTAATGCTGGTATACTTTCAGCCCTCAAAACAAGATATACAGGTTTTTTATATGAACTTTTCCCTAAATTTCACGTTTTACATACATACATATATATATATATATATATACACATTTCTCCATTGTCCTACCAATGTATTCTTCTGACAAAGCTGCAAAATTGAATACCTTTCTCTTTTTTATCCGTAAGTGGGGTTATAAATCCTGCTAGAAGATTCTATAGTCAGACCTAACTGGAACCACTATAAATGTTTCACTGCCAATTTTAGGTATGTCCTAAATTCTGGTCAAATGTCCAATTTAAAATCCAAGAGTTATCCTAGATTCCTCCCTCAAAATCCAAAGCATCATGATACCCTATTGACTCTACCTCTAAATATCTCTCATTTATCCCACTTTCTGCAACCCCACTGTCAGTTCCTTATCCAGTCTTGCCTAGATTACTGCCTCAGCAGCATGTATAAAACACAAATCAGATCACACCACCCCTCTCCACGAAATTCTTCAGTGGCTCCCCATCATCCAGTCCTGCAAGTTCATTGCCTCCGAACAATATAAAAGGTTTCAGTCTTGTCCCTGGCTAGCTATGCTGCCTGGTCACTGGCACGCTCCCTTGGTAATCTGTCCTGATATGCTGGGCTCGCTCTCCTTCTGCAGTTGGGCCACCTCTCTTGCCACCAAACTTTTACCCTAGTTCTTCCTTTGCCTAGGATGTCCACTTCTGGCTTCTCCTGACAAATGCTTGCTTGTCTTTGGAATCTCAGTTTACGCAGAATATTATATAAAGCTTGATAAAAGGTTTTTTGAGTCTTTTTTACTGTAATAACAACACTTAACAGGAGATCCATTCTCTTAACAAAATTTTAAGTGCAGAATACAGTATTATTACCTAAAGGCACAAAGCCATACAGCAAAACTCTAGAACTTGTTCATCTTGCTAACTGAAACTTTGCACCTTTTGACTAGCAATTCCCATTTCCCTCTCCCTCTAGCCACTCATAACTACCATTCTTACATTGACATCTTAACCCCAAGAGTGATATATTAGGAGGTAGGACCTTTGGGAGGTGATTATGTCATAAAGGCAGACCTTCATGAATGGAATTAGTGCCCTAAAAACAATGTTCTAGAAAGTTCCCTCGCCCTTTCCACCATGTAAAGCTACAATGGGAAGCCTGCAACATGGAAAAGGACCCTAACCAACCATATGGGCCCTGTGATCTCAGACTTTCATCCTCCAGGACCGTGAGAAACAGATTTTTATCGGTTATAATTCACCGAGTTTGAAGTTTCTGGTTATGCTGACCTGCTAAGCTACTTCAGTCAGGTTTGACTCTTTGTGAACCCATGGACTGTGGCCCACCAATCTCCACCGTCCTTGGGATATTCCTGGCAAGAATACTGGAATGGGTTGCCATTTCCTCCTCCAGGGGATCCTCCTAACCCAGGGATTTAACCTGCATCTCCTGCATTGGCAGGTGGGTTCTTTACCACTAGCGCCATCTGGGAAGCCCCAGTAGTATTTGGGAAGTATTTGATTACAGCAGCCCAAATGAGTAAGACAGTATTGGAGGATTGTACCACATCTCTAATGCTGCAGTCACAGTTACCATCACAGTGCTTGTAACAGTGAAACATATCATACAAACAACAAATATGTGTGGATAAATAAAATGATCTGCCTATGAACAAATGCTGAATAATAAAGTGAAGAGTAAAAGCATTTATAGCATGCTTAATTTATGCCAGATTGCTCTAAACCCTTCAGATACATAAACTCATTTAATTGTCTCAAACCCCTTGTGGTGGTTCAACTATCGGCCCCTTTCACAGATAAATAAAATGAGGAACAAAGAACTCATGTGCCTATGGTTATAAAGTCTAGTTTGTGGAATTAAAGCAGGAGCACTCTGGCTCCAATGCTAATGGAGTCAAGGTGCTCCTGCTTTAAAGTTAAAACAAAGACAGCATACCTTGTAAAAATTACTTTCTACAATCACCATCAATGTGACCATTACCTGATAAAGTGAAAGAGTTTGATTATTGTACTTTTTACAGCAGAAAATTTAAGTCTGAATTTGGCAATAAGGAGTTCATGATCTGAGCCACAGTCAGCTCCCAGTCTCATTTTTGCTGACTGTATAGAGCTTCTCCATCTTTGGCTGCAAAGAATATAATCAATTTGGTTTGGGTATTGAGCAACTGGTGATGTCCATGTATAGAGTCTTCTCTTGGAAGAGGGTGTTTGCTACGACCAATGCATTCTCTTGGCAAAACTCTATTAGCACTTGCCCTGCTTCATTTTGTACTCCAAGGTCAAATTTGCCTGTTAATCCAGTTAGCTCTTGACTTCCTACTTTTACATTCCAGTCCCCTATAATGAAGAAGACATCTTTTTTGGGTGTTAGTTCTAAAAAGTCTTGTAGGTCTTCATAGAACCATTCAACTTCAGCTTCTTCAGCATTACTGTTTGGGGCATAGACTTGGATTACTGAGATATTGAATGGTTTGCCTTGGAAATGAACAGAGATCATTCTGTCATTTTTGAGATTGCATCCAAGTATGACACTTTGGACTCTTTAGTTGACTATGATGGTTACTCCATTTCTTCTAAGGGATTCTTGCCCACAGTAGTAGATATAATGGTCATTTAAATTAAATTTGCTCAATCCAGTTCATTTTAGTTCACTGATTCCTAAAATGTCAATGTTTACTCTTGCCATCTCCTGTTTGACCACTTCCAATTTGCCTTGATTCATGGACCTAACATTCCAGGTTCCTATGCAATATTGCTCTTTACAACATCAGACTTTACTTCCATCACCCACTTATATCCACAACTGGGTGTTGTTTTCTGTTTGACTCCATCTCTTCATTCTTTCTGGAGTTATTTCTCCACTGATCTCCAGTAGCATACTGGGCACCTACCAACCTGGGGAGTTCATCTTTCAGTGTCCTATCATTTTGCCTTTTCGTACTGTTTCATGGGGTTCTCAAGGCAAGAATACTGAAGTGGTTTGCCATTCTCCTCTCCAGTGGACCATGTTTTGTCAGAACTCTCCACCATGACCCGTCCATCTTGGTTGGCCCTACACGGCATGGCTCATAGTTTCATTGAGCTAGACAGGCTGTGGTTCACGTGATCAGTTTGGTTAGTTTTCTGTGATTGTGGTTTTCATTCTGTCTGCCTTCTGATGGAGAAGGATAAGAGGCTTATGGAAGCTTCTTAATGGGAGAGACTGACTGAGGGGAAAACTGGGTCTGGTCGGGAGCTGGTAATTGACAGGGAAGCCTGGCGTGCTACAGTCCATGGGGTTGCAAAGAGTTGAACACAACTGAGTGACTGAACTGAACAGCAGACAAGCAAGAACAAAGGAAACTTTCAGGTTCTAATATTTTTATAAAGCATTAAATGATAGGCAGCAATATCTCATGATATTAAAAATATTAAGTTCTAAACATGATAAAGAAAAAAGTCTAAAAATTTAGATAGAGCTAAACTTGTTAACCACATTACTTCTTTAATGAATAAATTATTTATTTATATATTCAAATACTTAAAGAATTCTACATGCCAGGCACTAACCAGCAGACTCAACTTTGTCCTTCAACTTGAATAACCTTGGAATAATGATTTCAAATATTTTATACCAAAATTCCATTTCCAGAAGCATCAAGTTTTCAGAAAGAAAAAAAAAGTCTATACATTATCAAAATGTCTTGTTTCACTATCAAATGTGAATGATTACCTATTTCAGTAATTATTTTTATACTACATATACTGAATTGCAAATGGTTAATGATTGTTCAAAAATTCAGTATTGCACATTCATAATCCTGGGGCCATCTTGTGGTCAAAGTACAGTATTTCTCTAATTCATTTTGTCACAGGTTTTAAAAAAGGTATTAAATAGATGGATTATTGCTGATTATGTACCATAAAGTTTTAATTATATACTTATATCTATATCAGACTAAGTTTTAGCTTTTATAGAAGGAAATGGCAACCCACTCCAGTGTTCTTGCCTGGAGAATCCCAGGGACGGGGAGCCTGGTGGGCTGCCATCTCTGGGGTCGCACAGAGTCGGACACAACTGAAGCGACTTAGCAGCAGTATGCTCACAGTTTCTTATTACCTAATGAAAAGCTTTTCAGAATCAGGACAAATAGAACAAACATAATCTATAAAAATAGATTTTTAAACTCAACTATGACTAGGGAATACTACATACTCTATCTTTCATAAAGATTCACTGTGCATATGTCTTTATTAATGGTTCCAAGTAGTTCTCTCATAAAGAAGTCGGTTTAAAATTTCTATAACTCTGTGTTTTCCCCTTAATACAATGAACAAACTGTGGAAAATACTGTGGAAAAAGGTGATTTATTGGATTACTCACTATTTGATTATGTTTTCCTTCTCTCCATTTTTTATTTTACTCAGTACACTGGTAAGGGACATTTTAGCAAGTAAATTCTGTTTCATTAGACCTTGTGCTTACACTTTTGTAGACGTTTATAGTTTAAGACATACTTTAGTGTGATGAGTGTGTGCTGTCATGTCTGACTCTTTGTAACCCCATGGGACTATAACTCGCCTGCCAGGCTCCTCTGTCCATGGAACTTTCCAGGCAAGAATACTGGAGTCCTCCTCCCGGGGGATCTCCCCAACCCGGGGATCAAGCCCACCTCTCCTGCATCTCCTGCAATGGCAGGTGGATTCTTTACCACTGTGTCACCTGGGTACATTCTTCAAACAATTCTGTAG
This sequence comes from Bos mutus, assembly GCF_027580195.1. NCBI lineage: Eukaryota > Metazoa > Chordata > Mammalia > Artiodactyla > Bovidae > Bos > Bos mutus. The sequence goes on from NC_091633.1 coordinate 70,426,672, forward strand.
GAAGGGAGAGCAAGGTTCCTCTCCCTCCTCATGAGGACAGTAAGGCTTACCCTATTGCTAAGGTCAAACATAATTAACATACAGTGGCTTTTTCCCTAGTATCACTGCTGATTCATGTCTTCTCATTTGAAAGTGGATAGGATTGTCAGGGGTGGAAAAAGGAGTGGGTCCCTAATACATATCTGAAATAAAGCTTTGCCTGAGGTTATCCGTGCTATCTAATATATAAAGTATGAAATACTTCCCAGTATTGTATTTAATGATTATATAAAGGAAAGAGGTTTTTGTGAAGGTTAGTATCAACTACTACTGTTTTCCATGAAACATAAAAAGACTGGAAGACCCCAAATCCTTCACCTTCTCTGCCCTTGTTCCTGCATGGTAGCCCAGGGGATCTCACGGCAGTTAGTGCCTGATTCACTCCATCCCTGCTCCTCTGTGCCCAGGGCTCAATAGAATTGTGGAGAAACTATTGTAATGGTCATACCAGGAAATTCCCCACAGAAAACTGAGTTTTAGTGGATTTTCCTGGGGAACAGAGAAACCAAATGGAGATTCTCTTAAGGAAGTCTGGAGGCTTAAACGATAAGAGTAACAACACCTCTCTCTCCCATCCCCATTTCAAATATACAAATGTCAAATAGATATTCTGGCTGCATGGAAATGATTCTTTAGGACTAGCCCCAATGCTGCTCTCTATCCCTAATGTTTGGAGTGTGAGATGGATTAGAAAGGATTCCACTGTAGTTACAGTGCTAAAAGCAAAACTGGAGCTCATATGTCTACGCGAGGCTGGATGTGGATGCTCAAAGTTCTTGCACCTCCTGCATTCATTCAGTCTCGCATCTCTGCTGGTGCCTGATAGGAGGCCAAAGAACTTTCAGTCATCCACATCCAGCCTCGCTAAGGCCTATGAGCTCCAATTTTGTTTTTAGCAGTATAACTACAATGGAATCTTTTCTAATCAATCTCATACTCCAGACATTAGGGTTAGAGCAGCACTGGGGGAGTCCTTAAAACAATCATATCCATGCAGTCATTTGCCAGAATATTTGTTTGACATCTGTATATTTGAAATGGGGGTTGGAGGACGGGAGGGAGAGGTGTTGTTGCTCTTACCATTTAAGCCTCCAGACTTTCCTGAGAATTACGACTTTCCTCTATGGTTCTGGGTTTCCCAAGTCACACTAGTGGTAAAGAACCTGCCTGCCAATACAGGAGACATAAGAGACGTGGGTTCAATCCCTGGGTTGGGAAGATCTCCTGGAGGACGGCATGGCAACCCCTTCAGTATTCTTGCCTGGAGAGTCACATGGACAGAGAAGCCTGGTGGGCTACGGTCCCTAGGGTCACAAAAAGTAGGACACAACTGAAGTGACTTACTACACACAGACGCACCCAACCTCTACACAGCCAGATCTCCAATTTATGGACTTCCTTGGTGGTTCACATAATAAAGAATCTGCCTGTAATGCAGGAGACCTGGTTTCAATCCCTGGGTTAGGAAGATCCCTTGGAGAAGGGACCCACTCCAGTGTTCTTGCCCTGAGAATTCCATGGACAGAGAAGCCTGGCAGGCAATAGTCCATGGGGTCACAAAGAGTCAGACAGGACTGAGAGACAAAAATTTTCATTTTCATTTTCTATACTTCTAGTATTTTTATTTATATCTGCAAAATTGAAATGTTAAGTCTGTCTTTTTTCTTAAATATTTATTAGCTCCTATGTAAAAATATTTTGTAATTATCTTAAAATAAATTTTCAAGAAATGCAATTACAGTAACCTAACAAATTACCTGAAGATGGACTTTTGATCCACTCTAGTATTCTTGCCTGGAAAATCCCATGGACAGAGGAGCTTGGCGGGCTATAGTCCATGGGATTGCAAAGAGTCCAACACAACTTAGCGACTAAACCAAACCAAACCAACAAATTACCTGAAGATGTACTTTTGATTGGAAGAATTCTAGGTTTAGTTTCCATTTTAATTTTCTCTTTTTCAACTTCCTGTTGTTTATTTTGAGATTCAGGTAAGGGATTTACAACCATGCCTTCACCATTATCAAATGCAATGTCATCGTTTTTGATAGAGACTATTGGCTCATGTTTCCTCACATCATTGCTTGATTTCTTTGTTTTCAAAAAAGACAGTTTTGGAGAATTGTTTTCTTCATCATCTGATATGTGAAAATTATTCATTTTTTTATTAACTGAATTTTCATCTACTGAGGTGTCAGAAAAATCACCTAAGGAAACAGAAAAATAGAAGAGAAAAATATTTTCAATAGTACATTTTAAAGTTTTGAAGGTTACATTAATCAAAAACATTACCTTAAAGGCTAGATATGAATTTACAACTGTGAATAGATTTGGAACCCTAAAAAAACTCCTAACTTAGGCAGTCTATAAATTAAAATTTTCAGTTTCATTTATTTAAAACGTACTTACTGAGTATGAATAGTGTATCAAGTCAAGCACTGTGCTTGCTCTGAGAGAAGTCATTCAAAGGTTCAAAACAACAATCAGTCATAGACATTTAGATTTTGGACTGTAAAACTTATTTATTTATTTTTTTCAAAAACTTCGTCATATAAAATCAAGAATATTTGTAAATGGAAGAATTAGCTAATAATGTTTTTCCAGTAAAATTTTGGAACTGCTATTCCATCCATACCAGAGTATTAGATTTTATTATGAGAAGAAGAATAAAGAATGCTAACTTAACTATACAGTAATGATTTAATTATTGTTCTGGTACTTTTTACAGAGAACACCGAGAGTTTTTCACTGAATATCAAAGAATAAAACACTGAATTTCAAGTTCAGAATTTTGTATGTTTATCTTGAAATGTGAAATGTTAATATCTTACATAACCAAAGAAACCAATTTAATCATACAGTACTGACATACTGGGTTTTTTAAACGGATTCCCTTTCACAGCCAAAAAACCTTGATTTAGAAAAAGCATTATAAAAGTGATTCTGATGTACCCAAAGTTCAGTTCTATGGTCCCTAATTATTACCTCACTGTAGGTCTCATAGGGTTGGCCTTAAAGATGAACGTATCATCTCTAATATAATTTACCACTGACAAGCAAATCTGCTATCAGTTACTTTTCAGTTTTGTATACACATTCAGAAAAAAACAAGGACAATCATACAACTTTTTGAAAATTAAGAGTGACTTTTTATTCATTAAAAAGTTGGAGACCTAAAACCAGTGAATTCACTGGTATTATTTTAGAATGGTGATTTTAGTTTGTTTTGTTTTCAGGTTTCGGCTATAAATAACTAAGGAAGCAAAAAGAAGACATTTCTTTTCTCACGGTCTCACATACCAATCTCATCACTGTCAAAGTCATCTGAGTATTCAGAACTTCTTTGTCTGGCTGAGCGAGCTGTAATTGCTTTTATTAGCTCATCCTGAAATGAGATAATTAAAATCAGTCGCCACCCAAATGTGTACTCTCATATGTAGAATTAATTCTTTAAACAGATAATGCTTGATTAATAACTGCTTTAAAACTCAGATTTCATTCATCTAACAAATATTTACCGAAACTCTACTTTATGCCATGCACCCAAACTCTAAGAGGCAACACAGAACGTCACAGATGACCCCTTTTTTCATGGAACTTACAGTTTAACAAGAAACACCAAGAAAATTAATTGAGGGACTCTATCTGGACCAGGTTCATTATAAACTGATATTTGGAAGAAACTGGTATTCTTCATGATCTTTTGTTTCAGCATATTGCTATTAACAGATGTAATCAATACCATAAATTGAGACCTTCAATTCAAAATTGTAGCAACTGGACACAGAAAGCTTAAATGTTATTATGTTAAACCAGAAAAAAAATTAACAATATTTATATGAAAATGGCAATTAGAAGTTGCTATTTAACTTTCACAAGCAAATTTAACTTTTAATATACTAAGAACCTAGTATTTAGTTTGGTAGTCTTAAAGCCACACAGAGGAGCTGGTAATACTAGAGCCCAAATACAATCACCTGCAAAATCTCAAAAGAAACATAGGATTTACTCATGCTCTTTATAGGACTGCTCTAGGATTACTTTCAAGTCCAATATTCCTAATACAGGAATTACCTTGTAAAATCATTCAAAATAAAAATACTTTACCTGGAAAGTAGTTCTTTTGGTGACTTTTGGACTCTTTGTATACGCCAAAGTTGTGCTAAAAACTTCATCAGACATAGTGTGTTTTAATTCTCGACCTTTATAAAATGGCTAACCAATGATAGGAATAATTCAACCTCTGATGATGGCTGAAACACACAAAAAACAAGTCAGAGATTTTTGCATGCTTGAGAATTTGTATTATTACATTTAATGCTTCCTTGGCCACCAGAAAGTGAAGTCGCTCAGTCGTGTCCGACTCTTTGCGACCCCATGGACTGTAGCCTACCAGGCTCCTCCGTCCATGGAATTTTCCAGGCAAGAGAACAGGAGAGGCTTGCCATTTGACCACCAGAAAAGCCAAACAAAAACAAGAAAAGCATCATTGAGCTGCATGTTCACTTCAACAGAGTTCTTGAAAATAAATAGCAAATTCTACCAACAAACTGGTTTTCAAAGAGAAAAGAAAATTCAAACTTAAGTTATCTTAGTTTTACAATTATTTTATTATCCTAAATAAGTTTTACAATTATTGCACTCACTTGAATAATGAGCGCAATGGCTTGTTGACAATTAAAACAGAAACTTTTCTACCTCTCTTCCATTCAAAAGTATAATATTGCCTACAAAAGAGGCATATTTATTTAAAAGGCTACTTTTATTTTTAAAATGAAGTCTACTTTTATTTAAAAGAAAGTGAAGTCGCTCAGTCGTGTCCGACTCTTTGCGACCCCATGGACTGTAGCCTATCAGGCTCCTCCGTCCATGGGATTTTCCAGGCAAGAGTGCTGGAATGGATTGCCATTGCCTTCTCCAGGGGATCTTCCCGACCCAGGAATGGAACCGGGGTCTCCCGCATTGCAGGCAGACGCTTTACCCTCTGAGCCACCAGGGAAGCCCTTTATTTGAAAGGCATACTTACTTAAAAGAAGAGTACTGTCAGCATAAAGGTTCATCTAAGAACTTCATCATTTAATTTTTTTTTCTTTCACTCTTCCCTCTCACAAAAATGTTAATACAATTAGATAAAACAAAATGAAGTTGCTCCAGGAGGAGACTGCCGGGCCGCCCCGCTGCCCTCCGCAGCGCGCGGGGACCGCTCTGGCCCTACAAGGTGGTGGCGCCCTGTGCCTGACCGCTCGGCCCATTGCGGCCGACCCAGCAGCCACCACTAGCCACGCCAGTGCACAGCCGAGCGCGGCTCCGGCCCCAGTTCTCCGCGACCCGCAAGTCCCGCCTTCTGTATTCACCTGGCATTCCTGCGGAGGGCAGCCCGCAACCCGAGAACCCAGCGGCTGGCCCCCTACCCGGCCTGCCCCTGGCTGCTTTCAGAGACCTGGCTCCTTAGGAAGCTTGGAGGCGAGACGAAGAATGGAGGTGGGGGGGCGGTTGCTAGGATACAAGATCTCTGGGAGGAAGTGACTACTCCTGCCCCGGGCCTCGGGTACCTAACACCGCCCTGCAGCCCTACGTGTCACTGAGGAGACCGCCCAGAGGAAGGAAATGACGTCAGCCACTCTGGGTCTGGGGAGAAGGATGTTTTACCTGTCGCCTATGCTTCAGTCGTTACCTAGGAGACGGGACCCATCTGGCTGCCTTAGAGTTGGCGCCTGCGCACTGAGAGTTGGCGCCTGCCAGTGGCGTGAGGGGCTTCATCAGCGCAAAGCATATCCGTTGTTTTGCCACAGTTGTCACAGACATGAAGTTCTGTGAATCGGAGTAGTGTACTGACGGACTAATGCACTGATAGATGGGACGGAAAGGCAAGATAATGTCTTTTGCAGGCTCAGGAGTCAAAGGGCACATTTGAATCCTGGCGCACCTCTCTCTATCCATGTGATGTCCTGCAATTTAAGGTCTGTATACCCTAGTTTCCTCTTCTGTATTAAAAAAAAAAAAGGAGGCTATAATATTAATAGTAACCTTAATAGCCATAAAGAAAGCCGAGCGCCAGAGAATTGATGCTTTTGAACTGTGGTGTTGGCGAATACTCTTGAGAGTCCCTTGAACTGCAAGGAGATCCAGCCAGTCCATCCTAAAGGAAATCAGTCCTGAATATTCATTGGAAGGAATGATGTCGAAGCTGAAGCTCCAATACTTTGGCCATCCCACGCAAAGAACTGACTCATTGGAAAAGACCCTGATGCTGGGAAAGATTGAGCACAGGAGGAGAAGTAGACCACAGAGGATGAGATGGTTGGATGCCATCAACGACTCGATGGACATGAGTTTGAGCAAACTCCTGGATGTTGGTGATGGACAGAGAAGCCTGATGTGCTGCCGTGCATGGGGTAGCAAAGAGTCGGACACGGCTGAGTGACGGAACAGAGGTGAACTGGTGTTGCTGTGAGTATTGAACGAAATTATGCAGATGGAATACTTGAAAGATTGCCTGGGATTGCATTCCATCAGTGTTAGATAACACTGTATGTAACTCAGCCACAAAGGGCCTGGACAGAAGTCATTCCTTGGACACACAGCTTAAAACCCATTCCAAGTGTTTCTTTAATGTAAATTCTTTGGGTATGTACTCAGTGGATATTCTGGCAAAAATTGAATCAGTCAACAAAATAAACTAAAAAGGCAGAGGACTGTGTGCTGATAAAGTAACCAAAAATAACAACACTTAACTAGCGTAGGTAATCCTTAACAAAATAAACAAACAAACAAAAAAAGACACTTATTTAAAGACTTTAAAATAACAAGGATTTCTACTATTTTTTTTAATTTAGAAGAAGCTTAATCCTAACTGAATTGTATGAATTTATTATTCATTGACTAGTAAATTAAACTTGTTCTCAGTATTTTTCCCCCTACCTCTGAAATTTTTTTCACTTCTTCAACAATTTATTTATAAAGAAATCACAGTGGATACAAGTTTAATAAATCAATATGTTGAAAAACTAAATGTGCATAGCAAGAAATACTAAATTTAGTTTTTTTAAAAAGACAGTTCATGCTTTTAACAATCTGTGCAATGTAACTTTTTAAATACAGACTTCAGTTTATGCTCAACTTGTTTGAAAAATTTAGTTTGATCAACATTTGCTTAACTTTGATGTTTTCAATAAATCCTTTTTTAACTTTTTACTTTGTATTGGATTATAGCCAATCGATTATCAATGTTGTGATAGTTTCAGGTGAACATTTAAGGGACTCGGCTTCTCATATACATGTATATATTCTCCCCCAAACTCCCCTTCCATCCAAGCTGCTACATTACATTGAGCAGTGTTCCATGTGCTATACAGTAAGTAGGCTGTTGTTGGTTATCCATTTTAAATATAGCAGTGAGTACACATCCACCCCAACTCACTAACTATCCCTTTCCCTCATGCTTTCCCTCCTACAACCATAAGATTGTTCTCTAAGTTTATGGGTGTCTTTCTGTTTTGTACATTCATTTATATCTTTTCTTTTCAGATTCCACATAAAAGGGATGTCATATGCTATTTTTCCTTCTCTGTCTGACTTACTTATACTCACTATGGCAATCTCTAGGCCCATGTTGCTGCAAATGGCATTGGTTTATTCTTTTTAATGGTTGATTAATATTCAATTGTATATTGAGAAACCTATATGCAGGTCAGGAAGCAACAGTTAGAACTGGACATGGAACAACAGACTGGTTCCAAATAGGAAAAGGAGTACGTAAAGTCTGTATATTGTCACCCTGCTTATTTAACTTATATGCAGAGTACATCATGAGAAACGCTGGGCTGGAAGAAGCACAAGCTGGAATCAAGATTGTTGGGAGAAATATTAATAATCTCAGATGTACAGATGACACCACCCTTATGGCAGAAAGTGAAGAGGAACTAAAGAGCCTCTTGATGAAAGTGAAAGAGGAGAGTGAAAAAGTTGGCTTAAGGCTCAACATTCAGAAAACGAAGATCATGGCATCCGGTCCCATCACTTCATGGGAAATAGATGGGGAAACAGTGGAAACAGTGTCAGACTTTATTTTTGGGGGCTCCAAAATCACTGCAGATGCTGACTGCAGCCATGAAATTAAGACACTTACTCCTTGGAAGGAAAGTTATGACCAACCTTGATAGCATATTAAAAACCAGAGACATTACTTTGCCAACAAAGGTCCGTCTAGTCAAGGGTATGGTTTTTCCAGTAGTCATGTATGGATGTGAGAGTTGGACTGTGAAGAAAGCTGAGTGCCGAAGAATTGATGCTTTTGAACTGTGGTGTTGGAGAAGACTCTCGAGAGTCCCTTGGACTGCAAGGAGATTCAACCAGTCCATTCTAAAGGAGATCAGTCCTGAGTGTTCTTTGGAAGGAATGATGCTAAAGCTGAAACTCCAGTACTTTGGCCACCTCATGCGAAGAGTTGACTCATTGGAAAAGACTCTGATGCTGGGAGGGATTGGGGACAGGAGGAGAAGGGGACAACAGAGGATAAGATGGGTGGATGGCATCACTGACTCGATGGACATGAGTTTGAGTGAACTCCAGGAGTTGGTGATGGACAGGGAGGCCTGGTGTGCTGCTTTTCATGGGATCACAAATAGTCGGACACGACTGAACTGAACTGAACCATATCTTCTTTATCCATTTTCTGTCAATGGATATCTAGGTTGCTTCCATGTCTTGCTATTGTATCAGTGCTTCAATAAACATTGGGATGTCTGTATCCTTTCAGATCATGTTTTTCTCTGGATATATGCCCAGGAGTGGGATTGTGGGACCCTGTATATGTCCATATGGTAACTCTATTTTTAGTTTTTTAAGGAACCTACATACTGTTCTCCATAGTGGCTATACCAATTTACATTCCCACTAACAGAGTAGAAGGATTCCCTTCTCTCCACACTTTCTCCAGCATTTATTGTTTGTATTTTTTGATGGTAGCCATTCTTGCTGTTATGAGGTGATATTTCATTGTAGTTTGATTCATATTTCTCTAATAATTAGCAATGTTGAACATTTTCATTTCCATGTACCTCCTGACCATCTGAATATCTCTTTGGAGAAATATCTATTTATGTTTTCTGTTCTCTTATTGATTGGGTTGTTTGTTTTGATGCTTTAAGTATCATGAGCTGTTTGTAAATTTTGGAGACTAATCCCTTGTTGGTGATATCATCTGCAAATATTTTCTCCCAATCAGTGTGTTGCCTTTTCATTTTGTTTGTTTCCTTTGCTGTGCAAAAGCTTTTATGTTTAAGTAGGTCCCATTTGTCTTTGTTTTTATTTCCATTATTCTGCAACATGTATCAAAAAAAATATTGCTGCAATTTATGTCAGAGAGTGTTCTGTTTTCCTCTAGGAGTTTTATAATGTGCAGTCTCACATTTAGATCTTTAATCCTTTTTGAGCCTTTTAAAAATATGGTATTAAATAATTATCTAATTAAAATTTTTTTCATACTAATATATATTCCTTTATTAAATTTTCTTAAATTACTAAAACATTTTAAAATGTCTTTTGTATCCTCTGCTGATGGTATGCTATAATTTATTTAGCGGGTTTCCCTGTGATGGACATTTAGGTTGTTTACATTTGTTTGCTCCTGAGAAATGTGTACAAGGCTTGTGGGGCAGACCTGCACAACAGAGATGGGGGTGCTCACCCAGTACCCCGGCAGTCCTAACCCAGAGACAGTTTGTCATGTTCACAGCAGTTATATTCCCAGGGGCTCCAGAGAACTCATAAATGACTGAAATTGTCTTCTTTGATCACCCATCCCACTGCCAAGGGCAGAACATCCAGACCACTCTCTTAGCTTGCTGTTCTTATTGTTTAGTCACTAGGTCATGTCTGACTCTTTTGTGACCTCATGGACTCTAGCCCATCAGGCTCCTCTGTCCATGGGATTTCCCAGGCAAGAATACTGGAATGAGTTGCCATTTTTATTTCCTTCTCCAGGGGATTTTCCTAACCCAGGGATTGAAATCACATCTCCTGCTTTGCAAGCGGATTTTTTACTGCTGAGCCACCCTCTTAGCTCAGTTCAATCCAGTTGCTCAGTCATGTCCTACTCTTTGAAACCCCATGGACTGCAGCACACCAGGCTTCCCTGTCCACCACCAAATAGCTGTACAGATTTCCCAACACCATTTGTTGAAGAGACTGTCTTTCCAACATTGAATAATCTTGCCTTCTTTACCTTAGATTAATTGACCATAGGTCCGTAGGTTTATTTCTGGGGTTTCTATCTTGTTCTATATCTTTATTTTTGTACCAGTATCATACCATTTAAATGACTATAGCGTTGCAATATAGTCTGAGGTTAGGAAGCCTAATTCCCCCAGCTAGTTTTTTTTTTCCCCACCCTAAAGTTTGCTTTGGCTAGTCAGGATATTTTGTGTCTCCATACACATTTTAAGATTTTTGTTGTTGTTGTTCTTCTGTGAAAAATACCATTGGTAATTTGATAGGGATTGCATTGAATCTGTAGATTGCTTTGAGTAGTGTAGTAGTCATTTTGACAATATTGATTCTTCCAATCCACAAAGTGATATATCTTTTCATCTCTTTATGTCTTCCTCAATTTCTTTCATCAGCATCTTATATTTTTCAGAGTACAGGTCTTTTGCCTCCAAAGGTAAGATTATTCCTAGGTATTTTATTCTTTTTGATGTGACCGTAAATGGAATTTACTTAAATTCTCTTAAATTTTTCTTCCTGATCATTCATTGTTAGTGTATAGAAATGCAGCAGATTTCTGTGTATTAATTTTTTAACCTGCAACTTTACCAAATAAATTGATGAGTTCTAGTAGTTTTCTCATTGCATCTTTAGGATCTTATGTGTACAGTATCATGTCATCTGCAAATAGTGACAGTTTAAATTCTTTTCCAATTTGGATTCCATTTATTTCTTTTCTTCTCTGATTACTATAACTAGGACTTCTAAAATTATGCTGAATAAAAGTTGTGAGAGTGGACATCTATGGCTTGTTCCTGATCTTAGAGCAAATACTTTCAGCATTTCACCATTGAGTATTATGTTAGCTTTACTTTTGTTATATAGGGCTTTATTATATTGAAGTATCTTCCTTATATGCCCAGTTTCTGGAGCGTTTTAATCATAAAAGGGTGCTGGATTTTGTTAAAAAGCTTTTTCTGCTTATATTGAGATGATCATATGGTTTTTATTCTTCAATTTCTTGATGTGGTGTATCACATTATTTGATTTGTGGATATTGAAAAATTCTTGAATCCCTGAGATGAGTCCTACTTGATCATGGTATATGATCTTTTTAATGTATTGAATTTGGATTGCTAGTATTTTGTTGAGAATTTTTGCATCTATGTTCCTCAGTGATATTGGCCAGTAATTTTCTTCTTCTTCTTCTTTTTTGTTTTTGTGGTATCTTTGTCTGGTTTTAGCATCTGAGTGATGGTGGCTTCATTTAATGAGTTTGAAAGTTTTCATTCCTCTGAAATTTTTTGGAACGTTTCCAAAAGGAAAGGGCTTCTCCAAGTAGTTGGTAAAATTTACCTGTGAAGCCATCAGGTCTGGGACTTTTGCTTGTTGTTAAACCCAGTTTCAATTTCAGTGCTTGTGTTTCATCTGTTCATATTTTCTATTTCTCCCTGGTTCAGCCTTTGGAGATTGTACCTTTCTAAGAATTATCCATTTCTTCTATGCTGTTTATTGACATACACTTGCTCATAGTAGTCTCATGATCCTTTGTATTTCTGTGGAGTCAGTTGTAACTTCTTTTTCATTTCTAATTTTATTGATTTCAGTCCTTTCTCTTTCTTCTATTGATGAGTCTGGCTAAAGGTTTATCAATTTTGTTTATCTTTTCAGAGATCCAACTTTTAATTTCTTTGATCTTTTCAGTTGTTTTCTTTGTATCTATTTCATTTATTTCTGCTCTTTCTGAATTCTTTCCTTCTACTAACTTTAGGTCTTGTTTTTCCTTCTTTTCTAGCTATTTTTAATGTAAGATTAGGTTGTCTACTTGAGATTTGAGTGACTGAACTGACTTTGTCTCTTATAATAGTTTTTATTTTTAAGTCTATTTTGTCTGATATGGGTATTTCTACTCCAGCTTTCTTTTGATTTCCATTGACATGTAATACCTTCTTCCATATTCTTACTTTCAGTCTGTAAGTGTTCCTAGGTCTGAGATGGATCTCTTGTAAACAATGTATATTTGGGTCTTGTTTTTGTATCCGCCCAGCCAGTCTATGTCTTTTGATTTGTGCACTTAATCCGTTTACATTTAAGGTAATTATTGATGTGCATGATCCTATTACCGTTTTCTTAATTGGTTTGTTTTGTAGGTCGTTTCCTTCTCTTGTATTTCCTGCCTAGAGAAGTTTATTTAGCATTGGATGTAAAACCATTTTGGTGGTGATGAATTCTCTTAACTTTTTTGCTTGTCTGTAAAGCTTTTGATTTCTCCATCAGATCTGAATGATAGTCTTGCTAAATAGAGTATTCTTGATTGTAGGTTATTCTTTCTCATCACTTTAGTGCCATTCCATTCTTTGGGCTTCCCTGGTGGCTCAGCTGGTAAAGAGTCTACCTGCAATGCAGGAGACCTGGGTTTGATCCTTGGGTTGGGAAGATCCTCTAGAGAAGGGAACAACTACCCATTCCAGTATTCTGGCCTGGAGAATTCCATGGACTTTATAGTCCATGGGGTCACAAAGTCAGACACAACTGAGTAACTTTCACTGGGCTTCCCTAATGACTTAGCTGGTAAAGAATCTGCCTGTAATACAGTTGATCTGGGTTCAATCCCTGGGTTGGGAAAATCCCCTGGAGAAGGGAAAGGATACCCACTCCAGTATTCTGGCTTGGAGAATTCCATGGACCATGTAGTCCATTGGATCACAAAGAGTTGGACATGACTGAGTGACTTTTACTTCACTTCCCTTCTGGATTGTAGAGTTTCTGTTGAGAAATCAGCTGATAACCTTATAGGAGTTGTCTTGTATGTTGTCATTTTTTCCTTGTTGCTTTTAATATTTTATCTTTGTTTTTAGTTTTTGTCAGTTTGTTTACTATGTGTGCTCTTCCTTGAATTTAGCCTACCTGGGACTTTCTGTGCTTCCTGGATTTGGTAAACTGTTTCTTTACTTTATGTGATGGACATTTTCAGCTATTATCTCTTTAAATATTTTCTTGGATCCTTTCTCTCTGTCTTCTCCTTCTGAGACCCTTATAATGAGAATGTTTGTGCATTTAATGGTGTCCTAGAGGTCTCTTAGGCTGTCTTCATTTCTTTTCATTCTTTTTTCTATTGTTTTGCAGCAGTGATTTTCACCATGTTTTCTACCAGGTCACTTATCCATTCCTTTGCCTCAGTTATTTTGCTGTTGATCCCTTCTAGTGTATTGTTCATCTCTGTTTATTTGTTCTTTAGTTCTTCTAGGTCTTTGGTAAACATTTCTTACATTTTCTCCATTCTTTTTCCAAGATCTTGGATCATCTTCACTATCATTATACTGATTTATATCTGGAGATTTGCCTATCTCTACTGCATTTAGTTGCTTTTTTCTGGGGTTTTATTTTGTTCCTTTAGGCTATAACTCTGCTTTTTCATTTTGATTAACATCTGTGATTGTGGTTTTTGTTCTGGAGACTATGGAGTTGTACTTCTGGCTTCTCTTGTCCACCCTCCAGTGGATGAGACTGAGGCTTGTGCAAGTTTACTGATAAGAGGGACTGTTGGTGGGGAAAACTGGCTCTTTCTCATGTGGGCAGGCCACACACAGTAAAATTTTAATCCAGTTGTCTACTGTGAGTTGCTTGGCCTGTGCAGGCTTGGAGTCTATAGGCTGTATGGTAGGGATAATGGTGACCTCCAAGAAGACTCACACCAAGGGGTACCTCCCTAGACTGCTACCACCTGTGCCCCCATCCATGTAACAGGCCACTGCTGACCCATACCTCCATAGGGGACCCTGCCACACAAGCAGGTAGGTCTGATTCAGTCCCCTGTGGAGTCACTGCTCCTTTCCCCTGGGTCTTGTTGCACACAACATTTTGTTTGTGCCTTCTAAAAATGGAGTTTCTGTTTCCCCTAGTCCTGTGGAAATCCTGTAATCAAATCCCACTAACCTTCAAAGTCAGATTCCCTGGAGATTCCTAGTCTCTTTGCTGGACCTCCATGCTGGGAAGCTGACATGGGGCTCAGTACCTTCACACCAGTGGGAGAACTTCTTGGCATTACTGTTCTCCAGCTTGTGGGTCACCCACTCAGCGAGTATGGGATTTGATTTTAGCATGATTACACCCCTCCTACTATCTCACTGTGGCTTTTCCTTTGTCTTTAGATGTGGAGTATCTTTTTTTGGTGGGTTCCAGCATCCTCCTGTTGATGGTCATTCAACAACTAGTTGTGATTTTGGTGCTCTTGCAGGAGGAGATGCGCAATGTCCTAGTACACGACCTTGAACCAATCTTCTGATGTTTTCAAAAATTTTTAAGTGAATGTCTGCATCAGAGAGTTTCATTTACCACTTACTGTTAACTTCCTGACCCATATAAGTTATTAACCAACAAATATGATTTCATCATAGTACCTATATCCACAATGAGAGGACCATGTCCACATTTTCCTTATATATGAAATACTAATTTGCTTATGTTGAAATATTTATATTCATTCAAAAACACTCTATTTTTCATCTATTTGGTTAATATAGTTTGTACTTAGATTTGGTTTAAAAAATAAAATTCAAAAAAATTAGAGAGCCTCTAAGGAAAGAGAGTATCTTTTTTACAAACCCACTAGATTTATATTTTCAACTTAATTCAAAATAATTAATGCAGGATATCAAGTCTATGCCATACATAGCTACAATAAACAAGACAGTTAACCTGAACTAGCTAAGTTCTTCATAAGCCCTAATGCACAGTGGCTTTCACTATTATCTTAAGCAGCAGAATATTATGTACTTTATTAATACTTTCAGGTAACCAGTATAATAATATGTTAATAACAGCATTATATAAACCTGAATTAATATTGGGTTGGCCAAAAAGAACCCAAATGAACTTTTTAGCCAATAAACTGATAGTATGATGTTGTTTAATGTACAGTTTGCAATAAATAACTTTTGAATGAATGAAATCAAGAATAAACAAAAAGCATTTTAAGTTGAAAAATAATTTTTGAAACACTCCTAAAAGAGCATATAGATACTCAAAATGAAACAGTCCAACACGCAAAATTTCAGTAGCTTATTTAACATTTTCTCTATATTTTATTTTTCTAATATGCATTTGATCACAGCAAACTTCTTTAGAGTTCAGTACTCTTTCCATTTCTGAACTTTGCCTTTGTTCATTCAATAAGTAGTTAAGTATACCTATAACATTCTGTGTCAAATTTGGTGAGTTCCAAGGTAAAGCAGACTAAGTTCCTGTTTGGGGATCGTATACAATAGAGGGAGCTAGGAGACTGGGTAAACAAATAATGACTATACATTGTGAGAATTTCTCTATCAGAGTACATAGTAAGAAACTCTCAAGAGAGAAAAATTCATCCTGGAGGTCCTAAAAAATTATTCAGAGAAAGTGAATTTGAGTTGATTAATGAGTTTAGGAGATAAGGAAGGATCAGTAGTCTATTTTAAGCAGAGGAAATGGTCTATGAATATGGAGGCTCACACTGTGCTGTTTGCTGAGCAAGGAAGGGAGTAAGAAGGCCCATTTCCAGATCAAGAAGCAACTGAGAAGTGATTCTTCTACAAAAGATCCTTGCTTCACCTGAGTAGGCAAATTATTATATTCTGTGACTGGCAGCATGAGTTAGAGACAAAGGATCTTGTACTCAAAGATCCTTGCACTCATTGCTGGTTGAAAACACAAAGCACCCATCTAACATTTTGAGAGGTGTACTACAAAAGCAATTCCGTATGGGTGTCAATTGATAAAGATTATACTTACATTAAACACTGAATGCCCATGTTGGCAGAGAATAGGAAAAAGTACCCAGATTCAAGTGCATTTGCCAATCAATACTTGTGGCTTATAGAAGGCTTATAGAAACAAGAGGCTTATAGAAGGGAAATATTAGAATCTTGGGAGAGACAACCATGACCAGCTACATTGGATAAAGTGTTTATCAGTTTCTTATGAGTCATGGAAAACTGGCCATTGTTAGTCAAATATTCCAGTATATATTCTTTTGAGCTGTTATGTAGAAATACATGAGGTATTATGCAGCAAGAGAAATATGATTCCTCATCGTTCCAGCTCAGAACTTGTCATTCTGAACATATTAATTTTGTTATTAGGATAATGTCCTTAATTAAATACCCCCTACAGATATTGTTCTAGACAAAGATAAATGATCTGAGTGAATATCATTTTTACTACCTGTATGTTACTAACTGTCCTATACTTTACTTGTATCACTTCATTTATTCCTTATAAAGCTCGGTGAAATTGGTGCTTTTTATATCTACATTTTATAGATGAAAATGGAAGACACGAAAACCATTTTTCCCCAAGATATTATGGCTAATAATTGATAGGAGAAGGATTTGGATTTAGGCAGGATAACCTAGAGCCAGTGCTCTTAACAATGTTCTTGTTGGCGGGGAGGAATGTCCCTCCAAAATCAATGTCCTAATCACCAGAGCATGTCAAAAGGGACTCTGCAGAATGATTTAGTTAAAAATTTTAATGTGAAGAGATTATCCTGGATTATCTGGGTGGGCTCAACATAATTACAAGGGTCTTTATAAGGAGAATCAGGCAAAGAAAGAGTCAGAGAGAGGATGTAATGACAATGGAAGTGGAGATTGGAGTGATTTGGGGCCAGCCGTCAGAAAATGTTGGCAGCCTCTTAGAAGCTGGAAAAGACTAGGAGACAGATTCTCCACGAAATTCTTCAAAGGATTTAACCCTTTTTCTCATTTTAGATTTCTGCCCTCATAAGTATAAAAGAATAAATGTGTGTTGTAAGTCACTGTTTGTAGTAATTTGCTATGACAGCAATAGGAAATTAATACAAGAATTGTGCCAAATTTTCCTATTCATGATATTTTCAGTCAACTTCCTGCTACTCAGAATGGGAAAAACTGGGCAATATTTATCTATTTCTATGTTAATATGTCATTTCTTTTTCTGCTCCACATTACAAGGAAGCAGGGCCAATCATGGTCTATCCAGGAGCTAAAAGCTAGTCTGGTACATGGCTCCCTAGGACACTGACTAGGGAGTTAGTATGATGCCTTAAACTAATTGAAATTAATATTTTGCTGGAAAAAAAAAACTAGAAAATATTTGAAAGATGACTTGAAGGTTAAAGAAACTGGAAAGAAACTAAAAGAAAGATATTGTTATTGAACTTAGGTTTGGCTGCTTGCCCCTTGAAAGCCAATACTGGCAAGTTGGAAAGGAAAGCTTGCATTGTGCAGGAAGTCAGCAATCTGGGGAGAAGGTGGATGCATATCCAAAAGCCAACTCCCAGCTGCCAACCAGGGAGCAAGAGCTTTTCAAGGGGTGTTTCAGTAGTGTGTAGGTGGAAGGAGGGCACTACATGCAGAACAGCAGTCAGCTCTGACAGTCCTCTTGGAATTGGTAATGCAGTGGTCTGATCAGCGTCTTCTTGATTATTTTAGGTACAGTTTATCTTCAGCTCCAGGGTCAGTTTGTTCCCATCTCCTTGAGTCTTCTTAAAATGGTGCAAAATGGAGCATCTTATGTCACGGGCACTGTCTGGGCCCTATGCAGAGGATGTAGGGTGGGACACGGGCTGTCAGAGGGTTTTGCTCAGTTACAGTGTCACCCACGAAGCTCAGGAGAGCTGTGGCATGGCCATGGAATTGCAGTGAAGCTAGAAAGGAATGGATAGATTTTAAAGTATTTTAAATAATATGACTAAAAATTTAGTGAAAAATGTGTGCTAGGGAAGTAACAGGGTAAAAGGAGACAATATGATGTTAGGTTTGGACTTGCTGTGTTTGAGGAGCCTGAAATATATGGCAGTGGGTGAGAGGCTGGGAAAATAAGGAGTGGAAATGGAAGGGAGTAGGGAACTTCAACCTGGGTGTGAGCAGGGGCTATGGGAAGCCCAAGAAGGGAAGTGACTGCCAGAGACATTGAGGGAAAACCAAAGGAGATGGTCCACAAATAAAGGAGTGCCCAATGCTTCTGAATCGTCACACAGAGGCAGGAATTGAGAGTTTGATTTTGTCCCTTAGGAGGCCCCTGGGATTTGCACAGTACCCAGGTGAGGACATTTACAGTAGAAAAGTCCGAGATGTGTTAGAGGTGCTGGTACCTGCAGGAATCCGTTGTGCACATCCTGTTCCAACCCTGCATCCAGCAGCATCAAGCTAGTGGCTTGAAATCAGTCATGGTGGAGTATTCAAGTACCACAGTGTTACAAATCGGGTTATTTATTCTCCCCTCCCCCCAGATTAAACACTTACCTGCATTCAAATGGGTGAGAAAGAAGGCGAAGCATAATTGCATTACATCTAGCAGTTAATGGGAGGTGAGAAAAAGTGGGATGGAGAGACACAGGTATTGTTTCCAGAAGTTAGTGGGGCAAGGATTCTTTCTTATGGTATGGTATGTGTGTATGTATGTATATATGGCATATATGGTATGTAAGGTATGAGAACATCTCGAGACACAGGTAAGTTTGAAAACTATTTTTGTCTGTGAAATGTCCCAGACAAGACTGATTTGCTACACAGACTTCATTATATAATTACAGTTTTCATAAATTTTCACTACTAATAAAACTTCATATATAAAAACTCATATTATTCCTCAGGAGTTGACCTAATGTTCTCTCTTTCCTACTATAGTGGCATGTGGGGCATAATGTATTTCTGCTCTTTCTTCCATGTGTAGCTCCCCCTTTTGTTTGTCTTTTTGAAATTACTTGGTGCCTTCCTGCTTTGTCTTTTTAGCACAAATCTGATTTGAGGATAGAGAAGAAACATCACTGATTTACATGGTTTTACATAAGAACTTTATGAATTTCTGGGGAAAGGCATCACAGAGTGGGAAGTCTCCTTATAACAGATAATCCCTTTCAGAATTTTCAAGGAAAGACAGGCCAGAGCCTGGTGATAAGTGATGAAAACAAAACAAAATCTTCAACACCAGGCACAGAAGCT
Organism: Bos mutus; assembly: GCF_027580195.1. Lineage (NCBI taxonomy): Eukaryota > Metazoa > Chordata > Mammalia > Artiodactyla > Bovidae > Bos > Bos mutus. The sequence goes on from NC_091633.1 coordinate 70,445,880, forward strand.
AATTCGGTTTAGCATTGTACTGCAATTATTCCTTCTTTTTCTCTTAGGAAAGTTTTTTTTTTTTTCTCCCTGAAGGGGAAAGAAATCCTATGGATGCATTAGTAACCAAATTCCAGAAGATGGCAGCAAAGAATTTAAACAGAATATAGAAGGAACATAATCACTAATATTTTGGGGATATTGTAGTTTGCTTTGAGTGTTAAAAATTACACTGGGCTTCCCAGGTGGTGCTAGTGGTAAAGAACCTGCCTGCCAAAGCAGAAGACATAAGAGACACAGGTTCAATCCCTGGGTTGGGAAGATCCCCTGGCTAGGGATTGGCAACCCACACCAGTACTTTTGCCTGGAGAATCCCATGGAGAGAGGAACCTGGCGGGCGATGCTCCATGGGGTCACACAGATTCAGACAGAACTAAAGCGATTTAGCAGGCATGCAAACTATTTTAAAATAATTTATAAAGATTTAATGATCAACTTTTTCTGTATCAGATCAGATCAGTCGCTCAGTCGTGTCCGACTCTTTGCGACCCCATGAATCGCAGCGTGCCAGGCCTCCCTGTCCATCACCAACTCCTGGAGTTGACTGAGACTCACGTCCATTGAGTCAGTGATGCCATCCAGCCATCTCATCCTCTGTCGTCCCCTTCTCCTCTTGCCCTGAATCCCTTCCAGCATCAGAGTTTTTTCCAATGAGTCCACTCTTCTCATGAGGAGGCCAAAGTATTGGAATTCTAGCTTTAGCATCATTCCTTCCAAAGAAATCCCAGGGCTGATCTCCTTCAGAATGGACTGGTTGGATCTCCTTGCAATCCCAGGCACTCTCAAGAGTCTTCTCCAACACCACAGTTCAAAAGCATCAATTCTTTGTCACTCAGCCTTCTTCACAGTCCAACTCTCACATCCATACATGATCACAGGAAAAACCATAGCCTTGACTAGACAAACCTTTGTTGGCAAAGTAATGTCTCTGCTTTTGAATATGCTATCTAGGTTGGTCATAACTTTCCTTCCAAGGAGTAAGCGTCTTTTAATTTCATGGCTGCAGTCACCATCTGTAGTGATTTTGGAGCCCAGAAAAATAAAGTCTGACACTGTTTCCCCTGTTTCCCCATCTATTTCCCATGAAGTGGTGGGACCAGAAGCCATGATGTTCGTTTTCTGAATGTTGAGCTTTAAGCCAACTTTTTCACTCTCCACTTTCACTTTCATCAAGAGGCTTTTTAGTTCCTCTTCACTTTCTGCCATAAGGGTGGTGTCTTCTCCATATCTGAGGTTATTGATATTTCTCCTGGCAACCTTGATTCCAGCTTGTGTTTCCTCCAGTCCAGCATTTCTCATGATGTACTCTGCATAGAAGTTAAATAAACAGAGTGACAATATACAGCCTTGACGAACTCCTTTTCCTATTTGGAACCAGTCTGTTGTTCCATGTCCAGTTCTAAGTGTTGCTTCCTGACCTGCATACAAATTTCTCAAGAGGCAGATCAGGTGGTTTGGTATTCCCATCTCTTTCAGAATTTTCCACAGTTTATTGTGATCCACATAGTCAAAGGCTTTGGCATAGTCAATAAAGCAGAAATAGATGTTTTTCTGGAACTCTCTTGCTTTTTCTATGATCCAGCGGATGTTGGCAATTTAATCTCTGCTTCCTCTGCCTTTTCTAAAACCAGCTTAAACATGGAAGTTCACGGTTCACATATTGCTGAAGCCTGGCTTGGAGAATTTTGAGCATTACTTTACTAGCATGTGAGATGAGTGCAATTGTGTGGTAGTTTGAGCATTCTTTGGCATTGGCTTTCTTTGGTATTGGAATGAAAACTGACCTTTTCCAGTCCTGTGGCCACTGCTGAGTTTTCCAAATTTGCTGGCATATTGAGTGCAGCACTTTCACAGCATCATCTTTCAGGATTTGAAATAGCTCAACTGTAATTCCATCACCTCCACTAGCTTTGTTCGTAGTGATGCTTTCTAAGGCCCACTTGACGTCACATTCCAGGATGTCTGGCTCTAGGTCAGTGATCACACCATTGTGATTATCTGGGCTGTGAAGATATTTTTTGTACAGTTCTTCTGTGTATTCTTGCCACCTCTTCTTAATATCTTCTGCTTCTGTTAGGTCCATACCATTTCTGTCCTTTATCGAGCTCATCTTTGCATGAAATGTTCCTTTGGTATCTCTAATTTTCTTGAAGAGATCTCTAGTCTTTCCCATTCTGTTGTTTTCCTCTATTTCTTTGCACTGATCGCTGAAGAAGGCTTTCTTATCTCTTCTTGCTATTCTTTGGAACTCTGCATTCAGATGTTTATATCTTTCCTTTTCTCCTTTGCTTTTCACTTCTCTTCTTTTCACAGCTATTTGTAAGGCCTCCCCTGACAGCCATTTTGCTTTTTTGCATTTCTTTTCTATGGGAATGGTCTTGATCCCTGTCTCCTGTACAATGTCACAAACCTCATTCCATAGTTCATCAGGCATTCTATCTATCAGATCTAGTCCCTTAAATCTATTTCTCACTTCCACTGTATAATCATAAGGGATTTGATTTAGGTCATACCTGAATGGTCTAGTGGTTTTCCCTACTTTCTTTAATTTTAGTCTGAATTTGGCAATAAGGAGTTCATGGTCTGAGCCCCAGTCAGCTCCTGGTCTTGTTTTTGTTGACTGTATAGAGCTTCTCCATCTTTGGCTGCAAAGAATATAATCAATATGATTTTAGTGTTGACCATCTGGTGATGTCCATGTATAGAGTCTTCTCTTGTGTTGTTGGAAGAGGGTGTTTGTTATGACCAGTGCATTTTCTTGGCAAAACTCTATCAGTCTTTGCCTTGCTTCATTCCGTATTCCAAGGCCAAATTTGCCTGTTACTCCAGGTGTTTCTTGACTTCCTACTTTTGCATTCCAGTCCCCTATAATGAAAAGGACATCTTTTTTGGGTGTTAGTTCTAAAAGGTCTTGTAGGTCTTCATAGAACCATTCAACTTCAGCTTCTTCAGCGTTACTGGTTGGGGCATAGGCTTGGATTACTGTGATATTGGATGGTTTGCCTTGGAAACGAACAGAGATCATTCTGTGTTTTTGAGATTGCATCCAAGTACTGCATTTCGGACTCTTTAGTTGACGATGATGGCTACTCCATTTCTTCTGAGGGATTCCTGCCTGCAGTAGTAGATATAATGGTCATCTGAGTTAAATCCACCCATTCCAGTCCACTTCAGTTAAAGAAATGTGATTAATATGATAAGAAAACAGTTTTTAATAAATATTTTTAAAAGACTTCATGTAAGATTTCATCAGCCAGTCCATTCCCTACTCCTACAAACTCAGCCATAATCATTGTTAATAGTTAGTACTCTTTTCTATACTATTTTTTCTATGTACATAAAAATGTTTATATTGTATGTGTTCTTCTATTACCTGATCTCTTTATTTGACTGTCATTTCATGTTAATAAAAAGCTGAATTGTGCATTATTCTATGATTATAGAAATGGATTATAGAGTGTCAGTGACAAATAGATTCAAGAGACTAGATCTGATAGACAGAATGCCTGAAGAACTAGGGACGGAAGTTCATGACGTTGTACAGGAGGCAGTGATCAAGACCCACCCAAGAAAAACAAATGCAAAAAGGCAAAATGTTTGTCTGAGGAGGCCTTACAAATAGCTGAGAAAAGAAGAGAAGTGAAAGGAAAAGGGGAAAAGGAAAGGTATACCCATATGAATGCAGAGTTCCAAAGAAGAGCAAGAAGAGATAAGAAAGCCTTCCTCAGTGATCAATGCAAAGAAATAGAGGAAAACAATAGAATGGGAAAGACTAGAGATCTCTTCAATTAGAGGGACCAAGGGAACATTTAGTGCAAAGATGGGCACAATAAAGGACAGAAATGGTATGGACCTACAAGAAGAGGTGGAAAAAATACACAGAATAACTATACAAAAAAGATCTTCATGACCCAGATAATCATGATGGTGTGATCACTCACCTAGAGCCAGACATTCTGGAATGTGATGTCAAGTGGGCTTAGGAAGCAACACTACTAACAAAGCTGGTGGAGTTGATGGAATTCTAGCTGAGCTATTTCAAATCCTAAAAGATGATGCTGTGAAAGTGCTGCATTCAATATGCCAGCAAATTTGGAAAACTCAGCAGTGGCCACAGGACTGGAAAAAGTCAGTTTACATTTGAATCCCAAAGAAAAGCAATGTGAAAGAATGCTCAGACTACCCCACAGTTGCACTCATCTCATATGCTAGCAAAATAATGCTCAACATTCTCCAAATCAGGCTTCAACAGTACGTGAACTATGAACTTCCAGATGTTCAAGCTGGATTTAGGAAAGGCAGAGGAACCAGAGATCAAATTGCCAACATCGATTGGATCATAGAAAAAGCAAGAGAGTTCCAGAAAAAAACATCTATTTCTGGTTTATTGACTATGCCAAACCCTTTGACTGTGTAGGTCACAGCAAACTGCAGAAATTCTTCAAGAGATGGGAATACCAGACAACCTTACCTGTCTCCTGAGAAATCTGTATGCAGGTCAAGAAGCAACAGTTAAAACCGGACATGGAACAATGGACTTGTTCCAAATGGGGAAAAGAGTACGTCAAGATTACATATTGACACTCTACTTGTTTATCTTATGCAGAGTATATCATGCGGAATACCAGATTGGATGAAGCACAAACTGGACTCAAGATTGCCAGGAGAAATATCAATAACCACAGATACGCAGATGACACCACCTTTATGGCAGAAAACAAAGAAGAACTAAAGAGGCTCTAGATGGAAGTGAAAAAGGAGAGCAAAAATTTGGCTTAAAACTCGACATTCAGAAATCTAAGATAATGGCATCCAGTCCCATCACTTAATGGTGAATAGACGGGGAAACAATGGTAACAGTGACAGACTTTATTTTGGGGGGCTCCAAAATCACTTCAGATGGTGACTGCAGCCATGAAATTAAAAGGTGCTTGCTCCTTGGGAGGAAAGCTATTCCAACCTAGACAGCATATTAAAAATTGGAGACATTACTTTGCCGATTAAGTGTCCATCTAGTCAAAGCTGTGGTTTTCCAGAAGTCATGTATGGAGGCGAGAGTTGCAGTATAAAGAAAGCTGAGCACCAAAAAAATTGATGCTTTTGAACTGTGATGTTGGGGAAGATCCTTGAGAGTCCCTTGGACTGCAAGGAGATCAAACCAGGCAATCCTAAAGGAAATCAGTCCTGAATACTCATTGGAAGGACTGATGCTGAAGCTGAAACTCCAATACTTTGGCCACCTGATGTGAGGAACCGACTCATTGGAAAAGACCCTGATGCTGGGAAAGATTGAAGGCAGGAGGAGAAGGGGATGATAGAGGATGAGATGGTTAGACAGCATCACCGACTGGATGGATGTGAGTTTGAGCAAGCTCTGGGAATTGGTGATGGACAGGGAAGCCTGGCATGCTTCAGTCCATGGGGCTGCAAAGAGTGGGACATGAATGAGTGACGGAACTGAACTGAACTGAAACAGTAACTAAACCATATGTACATTAATTGTCTTGGTACTTATTCCCAAAATCTTTTTCAGGAGATTTACAACATACATTCCAATGTAATACATTATAAGATTTTTTAAATTGTAATGATTATTATATTTTGTATTGGGGTATAGATGATTAAAATGTGATAATTTCAGTGACTTGGCCATGCATATATAAGTATCCTTTCTCCCTCAAACTTTCCTCCCATCCAGGCTGCCACATAGCATTTTTGAGCAGAGTTCCATGTGCTATGCAGTAGGTATTTGTTGGTTACTCATTTCCAATATAATAGAAATATAACAAATATCCCAGACTCCCTAACTATTCTTTCCTCTCAGCAATCATAAGATTATTTTCTCTGTTCGTAGTCTCTTTCTGTTTTTTAAGGAAGCTCATTTGTATCATTTCTTTTTAGAGTCCACATATAAGAATGTCATATGATATTTCCCCTTCTCTGTCTGACTTACTTCACTCAGTATGACGTTCTCTAGGCCCATCCATGTTGCTACAAATGGCATTAGTTCATTCTTTTTTAATGGCTGAGTAATATTCCATTGTGTATATATGTACAACATCTTCTTTATCCATTCCTCTGTTGATGGACATTTAGGTTGCTTCCATGTCTCGGTTATTGTAAATAGTGCTGCAATAAAAATTGTGATGCAAATATATAAGATTTTTAATTGAAATTTATTCATTAGACATCCTTATTGCACTCTTTTAATATGCCCTTTGCTTTGTTAAAATTTTCTTCTTATTTTATTCTATGTAACACTATTTTTTGTCTCCTTTAAATAAAATTGAATGTATGGCCACAGAATTAAAAAAAAAAAAAGATAGCAAATAAAGGCATAAATATAAAATATTTTCTTCAGCCTTTTAAAGGAATATTAAGGGCTAAAGGAAGAAGGAATTATTAAAATATAACTGGAAAATATTTTACTCTGGGTAAAAACAAAATTTTTCAAATTTTCTTAATTCTGTAACTATTATTCCTAGCATTAGGAAGATTCTATTTAGTACAGTTCTCTTAAGGAAACTCATTTTGCCACAAGAACTAATAATAGCATAAATCAAAGCTCTTTATTTTTAAAACAGACAATGACAAATGCTAAAACATGGCTAAATATTTTATGTAACTTCAAACGTACTGCATTTGGCCAATTATGGATTTAATTTTAGGCATTTTATATACATGTACTATAGCCAAACTTAGAGTAAACATTGATGAAACCTCGTATTGTGCCAGCTTCTTAACCTTTAGATGAACTTTTTTCATTCTCTGAGTAAATATATAAGATGATGCTTTTATTCCTTGGCCTGGATCCAGATTTCAACTTTCTGTTTTATAACAGCATGTTCATGCGACCCGTAGCCACTGATTTCTTGTCCTATTATGGAGAAAGAATAACGAATCTGCCTGTAAAAAATCTGACGGTCTTCTTTTTCTGAAACTTATATCTTTTTTCCTACTTCAATTAAAGCTCCCCAAATATTTCCTTTAAAAAGGCAATACTGTACCTATTAGACAAGACAGATTTCCTCTGTTAGCTGCCAGTGAATCTGTTTTGCTTCTGTTTTTATTATTTTGTTTTTATTTTACTAATAATAATTAATAACAATAATAATAATTTTATTATTATGTTTTTAAATTTTGGTGTGTTCTCTCTGGGGTTGGTTGTGGGGTGAAAATTAGTGTTGTCTGTAAATTTATATACAGTACAGACTATTTTGAGAGGGTTTTTATTGCAAAATCCAAATTTTTGGAAAGCTTAGGCTCACATTTTTGAAAAATGCTTATTCACTGTTTTAGATGAAGTGAGACAGTAGTGTAATGAGAGGTGACTTTGCACCTGCCTTACAAAAATCAGGTTGAGTTTATATTTAAGTGAGTTTTAGACTATTTCTTTGAACAAAGCAATTCAGGAACTTTATATCTCAGTTAGAAGTCCACTATATAGTTGACACTATGCCACACTTGTGACAAGACAGTTGGAATCCAAGAACACCATAGAAATTACAACATGAATCCTTACATGAATCTATTTGACAGTCTTATGGGAAAACACCTGCTCGAATACTTCCAATATACATGGACTAAATATATCAGTACACAGTGCATAATTCTGGAGAAGGCAATGGCAATCCACTCCAGTACTCTTGCCTGGAAAATCCCATGGATGGAGGAGCCTGGTAGGCTGCAGTCCATGAGGTCTCTAAGAGTCAGATACGGCTGAGCGATTTCACTTTCACTTTTCACTTTCTTGCATTGGACAAAGAAATGGCAACCCACTCCGGTGTTCTTGCCTGGAGAATCCCAGGGACGGGGGAGCCCAGTGGGCTGCCGTCTGTGGGGTCGCATAGAGTCAGACATGACTGAAGTGACTTAGAAGCAGCAGCAGCAGTGCATAGTTCCTTGTTGGGCAGCTTTAATTATCACAATTTTATTCTTCATATTAATTCAAATAGATTTCTTCACTTTGTGTACCTTGATCCTAGTTCTATTCTGAAGAGTTTTGGAAAATAATTCTAATATTCCTTTTACTGAATAAAACATAACTCTCAACTTTTAGGTTGTGAAAAATTTGTAAGTCCACAGGAGCACTAACTGGTGAGTGAGAGATGAGAGATGTGGAAGTTCCCTAAGTTGTCTAATTGGATTTCTTCTTCATCAGAAAACACTTACTGCAGCATTCTTGGAGTGAAAAGAAACAGCCTCTATGTAATTTATCAACCTTATTTTTTTCAAATGTCATAATTTTTATATTAAAATATAAATATTAAGTGATAAAATTTTTCTAACCATATTTACCTGCATATCAAAAGATGCTATCTTTTTTTAATGCAAATCAAAACCACTATGAGGTACCATTTCACACCAGTCAGAATGGCTGCGATCCAAAAGTCTACAAATAATAAATGCTGGAGAGGGTGTGGAGAAAAGGGAACCCTCTTACACTGTTGGTGGGAATGCAAACTAGTACAGCCACTATGGAGAACAGTGTGGAGATTCCTTAAAAAACTGGAAATAGAACTGCCTTATGATCCAGCAATCCCACTGCTGGGCATACACACTGAGGAAACCAGAAGAGAAAGAGACACGTGTACCCCAATGTTCATCGCAGCACTGTTTATAATAGCCAGGACATGGAAGCAACCTAGATGTCCATCAGCAGATGAATGGATAAGAAAGCTATGGTACATGTACACAATGGAGTATTACTCAGCCATTACAAAGAATACATTTGAATCAGTTCTAATGAGGTGGATGAAACTGGAGCCTATTATACAGAGTGAAGTAAGCCAGAAGGAAAAACACCAATACAGTATACTAACGCATATATATGGAATTTAGAAAGATGGTAACAATAATCCGGTGTACAAGACAGCAAATGGGACACTGATGTATAGAATAGTCTTATGGACTCTGTGGGAGAGTGAGAGGGTGGAAAGATTTGGGAGAATGGCATCGAAACATGTAAAATATCATGTAAGAAACGAGTTGCCAATCCAGGTTCGATGCATGATACTGGATGCTTGGGGCTAGTGCACTGGGACGACCCAGAGGGATGGTATGGGGAGGGAGGAGGGAGGGTTCAGGATGGGGAACACATGTATACCTGTGGCGGATTCATCTTGATATTTGGCAAAACTAATACAATTATGTAAAGTTTAAAAATAAAATAAAATTAAAAAAAAAGATAATCCATACTCAGACAAAATTTCTTTGACTTACACTTATGACTACTGGGCGTTTAACTCTAGAAAAAGTATTGCTATTGCCAACTAAAAGTCTATATTGATAAACTGCATATATTTTCAAATTACAATGAAATATTTGTATGGAGAGTAATATACATGCAGTTAGTTCACTTTTAAGATTAGTCTATAATAGTTACCAAAACTGTCCTAAGAAATGTGACTTAATGACGATTCAAATGGAGTAAAAGAGTAGTCTCTTAAGTATAACATTTATTTTACCACTCATGAGAGAACACAAGCATTCCATGACTATAGAGGGAGTCCCACATTTCTTGGTGTGCTCTCAGAGTCCAGCACATTTTAGACAGGAAAAATTGACTGTGGAGGAGCTAACTGCTGTGTTCAACATGTAAAGTTGGAGGAGCTGTAGCCCAATGAGGTGTTGACTGGAAAAAAAACACAATCTAAAAGTTGAGAGTTATGTTTTACTCAGCAGATATTCAAACCTGGGAGGCAGACTTCAAGTCCCAGAGATAACATTTCAAATAACCCTAAAAAAATTCTCTGAGGAGGCAAGGGGCATAGCCAGGGTATATAGGAGTTTTGCAATAAGAGCAGGTATCTGAAATTCAAAAGATAAATCTTTAAATAAATATTTAATTAAAGAAAACCAGATAGCTCAAGTTAAGGAATTTAGAGCTTTTCTATGTATGGGAAGATGTGAGAGTTGAGGCTTGCTGAAATTATTCTTTGGGTATATATCTCAGGTATCTGGGGTCAGCCTCCTGTGCTTTCTCATTCTGAATTTCCTCAGGGTGTACCCTTGGGGATGGCTGCAGTCTGGCTGCAGCTAGATGACTGGTATTCTTCCTTACCGAGTTCCCTCAGGGCTCACAGTTGAGGGAGGGAATAGGAAAGGTTACAGTTATTGATAACTGTGACATCCTTTAGTTATTGACATGGAAGACAATATTTTATTTCTCAATCCCTCCTCTTTGACCAAAATTTGATCAATATTTGGGAGACATTTCATGACTAATTTTTGTTCCATGGTGCTGGGAGACTCATCCAAGTTCTGGCCAATGTTCTTGTTGCTGTGCCACTCCAGGTGCTAATTTCTGGATTAGGCACTGTTGATAATTAAAGATTCTCTGTATCCTTTGTATCACTAGTAATACGTGTTTACATATTTTATTATTATCCAAGAAATATTTCCCTTGTTATTGCTCCCCATACCTAGAATCACACTATTATGATTGTTCTATAAGCATAATAAATGTGATCTATTTCCTCGAGATGCTTAGCCATCGATTTTGCTGAAGGCTCTGTTGCTCATTGGATACTATAACAGACAATAATCTCATAAATAGGCATATAAGTAATACAATTAGTAACATTGACAAAGTCATAGGGCAGCAGGGAGACCCAAGCATAAATAATTTGGAAACAAAGGAAAATAAAAACAATGATAAGTGTAACAAGCTGTAATCAAGTTGCAATAAACCATCAATTCCACAGGAGAGTTGGAGAAACCAAATTCAGGATCAAATATAGCGAAAAAGAAAAATGTTTCATCTTTGTTTACAAAGGTATACTTTATCAACTTGTTGTATTCCATAACATAAGAGGAAAGGTTTTCTCTGGAAAGAAAAGATTAAAGCTAGTATATTTATCAAAAAATCATAAAGTTTCATCAGTTCATTCAGTCCCATGTATTATTCCTGTTGATCTGAATGAAGTCATCAGGTTTTCCATTAGACTTTTGTTATTTATTCCCAACTACAGTGGTATTATCTAAAGACTTTCAGAAACTTAGATATTTGTTTTACAAAGTACTTTTTGTATGTTTTCTTGAAGATCTTTATTTTGTAAATGCATCAATGTAAAATAATGATTGTCTTTAAAGGACAAAATAAATAATATGATTAAAATTTTAAGTATAATGCAATTGGCAAGAGACTTGGATATTTCCATAACATATAACATTTTAGATAATAACTAGAATTATGACTGATAACATTATTTCAGGGTATATCAGATGTTAAGAATTTCATGTAAATTTTGGGATATCTCTATTAATGAAATTTATCCATACACTATAACCTGAGGTTCATGTCCAATCATGTGAAAATTTTCCTCAAGTAATTTAACATACCAGATAAACATAATTAGATTAATATTCTTCTCTGAGATATCTCAGGATTCCTTTGAAGTACCCCAGAGTCAGCTGGAGGCTAAAAGAACTTTAGATTTTGATAATGGGGAAGTTTGTTTAAAATATCAAAAAGGTTTTTAAAAACAGGTCACTGTGAAACAATACTTTTTCATTTAACCAAAATCACAAAACATTTAAAAAATACAGATCACAGAAACTCACACAATCTGTTATCAAAAAGAAGCACTCTAAAAAACTTCATTTTCTTAGTAGAGAAATCAAATTCCAGTCTGTACTAGCTTACTTTTAACAATAAAATTTACTTACTTAATTAACTTAAATCAAAATTTGCTTAATATTAACCATACTTAAAACTTGTTTTCTCCTCAAGGTTCCTTTCCACAACCTTTTGTCATTTTCTGTATCCATAATAATTTTAATTCCTTATTTTTCATTCCAAAAATAACCAGCTCTAAGACATACTTTCTTTTTTCTCAATAAAATGTAATTTATTCCTCATATCTTTACTGAAAACATGCAATCTAATTTCCTACTATATACATAAATAGTTCTTTACTATTTCTATTGGCTTTAATAACATGTTGAAATTAGAATTCTCAGCTCTTAAAAACCTTAATTTCTAGTGAAAACAAAGAAGTAAGCAATGATGAACTGCCTTTTAATTAGCATTCTGTAGGTCAATGAACATAAATACCTGTGATAATTTCTAAAAAAACATTTGTTTTCTTGTAGAGAACATCTCAGAGTGACACCAAACATATTTATTAAATACCTTTAATATTTAATAAAGGTTCAGTAATTCATGTTTCAGTAATGTCTCAGTATCTTGTTTTAATGGGAATGATCCAGCTATTCAATAAATTTCTATCACTCAAATTATCACAACTCTAGAATTTTAAGTTACCAAATATCTGGAGATATAAGTATTAGAAGACACCTCTAAGATAATCAGTTTTAAAGCATTTACCCAAAAGCTCTTATCTCATTTACATTTAATTTAAAATTTCATCATGTCAAATTATTTCCTTGCTGACAAATTTGTACAGATACAATAAGGTCATATTTGACTTCTATTAAACCTAGGTATGATAGAAATATGACACATAATGCTGATGACTCTAAAGACATGTCTTTGTTAATTAGATCAAACTTAAATGTTAATATCAGAAAGCAACTTAATATTGAATATTTTTCAGTTCACATAAAACTGAAAGTCATTTTGGCCAATGTCTTTTATATTTAATTTGTAAGAGCTTACTTTTAAATTGAGCTCTTGGAGAGACCTTCAAGATAGCAGAGGGGTAAGATGTGGAGATCAACTTCTTACTCACAAATCTATCAAAACTCTATCTACACACAAGGAACGACTCTTATAGAACATCTATTGAATGCTGGCAGAAAATGTTAGTGTTCCAAAAAAGATTTCCAAAAAGGCATTCTGCTTTCTGCATAATGGGATAGGGAAAAGGAAATAATACCAAAAAAAAAAAATAGAGAGAGAGAAAGGAATTGGAATTGGGATGGGACCTTCATCTCAGGAGGGAGCTGTGAAGGAGGGAAAGTTTCCACACATTAGGAAACCCCTCACTGTGGAGACGGGAGGACCTTTGGAGCCTCAGAGGAGAGCACAATAAGAGGCGTGTGAAGAGCAAAATGGAGAGAAATCTACACACAGATCTGTGCCAACTAGTACCCCTAAGTTCGAGATGCTTGTCTGCATGCCTGCCACAGAGGATGAGGACTGGTTGCTGAGCCTGAGGCTTTGGTGGTTACCCAGAGAGAGGATGGGAGTTGGCTCTGTGAGGACAGCCTGAGGAAGCTAGCACAACACAGCTAAGGGAGTCCAGGACAAAGCCTGGGCTTGCCAGAGAGGCAATAGATCATTGTATGTGGGCAGTAGATCATACCCACTCTTGGGTATGCAAAGAAAGGCTGGGACAGACAAGGAGCATCTAACTCTGCATTCACACAGGTCAGGGCACACCTGTCTGAGCTCCAGAGGTAATGTGAGCAGTGGCTGCTGTATCTAATCTCAGACATGGGTGGGACAGCTGCTCCCACTTCTACCAAACTTTGAGTGGCAGTAGGTCACTGCTCACACCTTCCTGGAAACTTGTGCAGCCTGGCGCTGCCGAGGGTCTTGCAATCCTGGGTCAGTTTCCTGGGAGAACACTTGTCCTGCTTCAGTCTGTAGTAAATTTGTGCTAACCTCTGCCACTTCAGGCACTCCCCATACAGCCCATTTGCAGCTGCCCTATTCCTCCCTCTTTCTGGCATGAGTGAGCAAGTGAACCCTAATCAGCTCTGCCTTTGCCCCCTCTTGTCTGAGAAGGTAACAGACACTGGAGGGTCACATACAAACAGAGGTGGGGCTAGAACCAAAGCTGAGTTCCAGAGGCTACATAACCAAAGAAGATTCTCTTGTGCAGCTGGTGGAGAGTGGAATGAATTGCCACTGTTGGCTCGGTAACCCTGCATCTGTGGAATATATGAATAGACAACAAGTGTTCCCACATTTGAAGCTGTGGACTTTGGGAGAAACTATGGATTTTTGAAGCACGTACAAGCTGAAGTAAGGCCAAATCAGAGTCTGCTGAGCTAGACCTACAGCGTCCATTGGAGTTTCAGGGACCTTCCTATACATATTGAAGGACTTCCTGGGTAGGGAGATTGGCTGGAGATACCCTGACCGTGGGGGTCAGGATACTGACAGTTGAGGCCACAGAAAAATAATATTTTTACTACTACTTGCTCATTTATTTTTTCTTTTCTTTTTTGCTCTGTTCTATTTCTATTGCTGTTCCTTTTTTATATTCTTTTATTTTTATTTACATTTAAATGCTTTTAATTCCCAATGTATTTTTTTCTATTTTACTGAACTTTTTTTTTTTTTTATTTTTCCATGCTTTTGCCTTTTCCTTTGTTTTGCCTGTTTTTATTTTATTTTAAACTGTATTCTGTATTCTCCTATTTTATACTTTACTTCTTTGTTACTTTGTAGTTTTCCCCTTTGTTTTCATCTCTATTATTTTTCTTTTTAATCATATCATTATGTTTGCTTTATGTTTTCTTTGCCTCTTTTAGTTTGCTTTCTGTATTTGAATTTCTCTTGATTTTGTGTTTTTCTAGTTTAGTTTTTAGTGTTTGTTTCCATTTATGGGATTTTTCATTGATTTGATTGCTCTCTTTTTGGTTTTCTCTCTCTCTCTCTCTCTCTTTTTTTTTTTTTTTTGGCTTCTTTCCTTCTTGTGAGTCTGATGGAGTCAGTTCCTTTGTGTTTTTTTTTTCTGTTTAGTTTTGCTTTTACCATTTGTTTTGGGTTTTGTCTGTTTTCTTTTTTTCCTATTCTCTTCTGTGCCTTATGGCTGGCAGAATATTGGTTCTCCAACCAGAAGTTACCACTGGAGAACCCCCAACTACATGGAATATTAATTAGTGAGACCTCTCCAAAAGGCCTTGATCTCAGCACTAAGACCTGGCTTCACTCAAAGGCCAGCAAGCCCCAGTGCTGGAGGCCTCAAAACAAAAACCAAACAAAACAGGATCACAACCCTACCCATTAGCATATAGGCTACTTAAAGATATATTAAGCTCACAGAAACCCCAAAACACATCACAAGGTACAGCACTACCCATCAGAGGGAGAAGATCTAGCTCTATGCACAAGAACCTCTATGCACCAGTACCTCTAATCAGGAAACCTACACAAGGCACTGGTCCTACCCCACACTCTGTGTGAAGACATCACAAGTAAGATAGAAACAATGAGCCTGCAGTCTGCAGAAAGGGGACACCAAGTACAGTAAGTTAAACAAAATTAGAAGACAGAGAAATATTCAGCATGTGAATGAGAAAGGTAAAAACCCTTAAAACCAAACAAATAAAGAGGAAATAGTCTATCTGAAAAAGAATTCAGAGTAATGATAGTAAACGTGATACAAAATCTTGGAAATAGAAAGGAGGCACAGATAAATAGAATGAAGGCACAGATCAAGAAGCTACAAAGACATAGAAGAACTAAAGAACAAACAATCAATGAATAACAGTACAATAACTAAAATAAAAATACACTAGAAGGAATCAATAGCAGAATAACTGAGGCAGAGAAACAGATGAGTGAGCTGGAAGAGAACGGTGGAAATAACTGAAGCAGAGCAGAATAAAGAAAAAAGAATAAAAAGATGTGAAGACAGTTTAAGAGGCCTCTGAAGTGACGTGAAAATCACTCAGTCATGTCTGACTCTTTCCAACCCCATGAACTATACAGTCCATGGAATTCTCCAGAATGCTGTTCCCTTCTTCAGGGGATATTCCCAACCCAGGGATCAAACCCAGGTCTCCTGCACTGCAGGCAGATTCTTTACCAGCTGAGCCATCAGGGAACCCCAAGAATACTGGAGTGGGTAGCCTATCCCTTCTCCAAGGGATCTTCTTAACCCAAGAATCAAACCAGGGTCTCCTGCATGTTAGGCATATTCTTTACCAGCTGAGCTACCAAGGGAACCCTCAGAGATGTCTTAGTTAACATTAAGCACATGAACATTCAAATTATAGAGATTACAGAAGAAGAGAAAAAAAAAAAAAACACGTAAGAAAATAGTTGAAGAGATTATAGTGAAGAAACGTCACTAACATGGGAAAGGAAGTAGTCACCCAAGTCCAGAACCACACAGATTAAACCCAGGAGAAACACAACAAAACACATATTAATCAAACTAACAAAAATTGAACACAGAGAAAAAATACTAGCAACATCAAGGGAAAAGCAACAAAAAAAATCTATAAGGGAATCTTTATGAGGTTAATAGCTGATCTTTAATCAGAAGCCCTGCAGTTATGCATGAGGAGTGTCAGGATATACTTAAAGTGATGAAATGAAGAAATCTACAACCAAGATAACTATCCAGCAAGGATCTGATTCACGTCCGATGGAGAAGTCAAAATCTTTGCAGATAAGCTAGAGTTAAGAGAATTTAGCACGACCAAACCAACTTTACAAAAAACTGCTGAAGGAACTTCTCTAGGCAGGAAACACAAGGTAAAGAAAAGACCTACAAAAACAAACCCAAAACAATAAATGTCAATTGCTGTTGTTCAGTCACCCAGTCATGTCAGACTCTTTGCGAGTCCATGGACTGCAGCATGACAGGCTTCCTTGTCCATCACCATCTCCCAGAGATTGCTCAAACTCATACCATCCAACCATCTTGTCCTCTGTCTTCCCCTTCTCCTCCTGCCTTCAATCTTTCCCATATCAGGGCCTTTTCTAATGAGCTGTCTCTTTGCATCAGGTGGCCAAAATATTGGAGCTTCAGCATTAGTCCATCCAATGAATATTCAGGGTTGACCTCTCCTTTAGGATTGATTGATTTGATCCCCTTACAGTACAAGGGACTCTTAAGAGTCTTCTTCAATGTCACAGGTCAAAAGCATCATTTCTTTGGTGTTTAGGGTTCTTTATGGTCCAACTTTCACATCCATAACATGACTACTGGAAAAACCATTACTTCGACTATATGGACCTTTGTCAGCAAAGTAATGTCTCTGCCATGAAATGATGGGACTGGATGCCATGAATATTGTTCTTTGAATGTTGAGTTTTAAGCCAGATTTTTTACTCTCCTCTTTCACATTCATCAAGAGGCTGTTTAGTTTCTCTTCACTTTCTGCCATAAGGGTGGTATCATCTGCATATCTGAGGTTATTGATATTTCTCCTGGCAATCTTGATTCCAGCTTTTGCTTCATCCACAATACTGAAAATAGAATCATACATATCAGTAATTACTTTAAATGTAAATTAATTAAATGCTCCAACCAAAAGACACATACTGTCTGAATGGATACAAAAACAAGACCTATATATTTACTGTCTACAAGAGACCCACCTCAGACCTAGGGACACATTCAGACTGAAAGTGAGGGGATGCAAGGAGATATTCCATGCAAATGGAAATCAAAAGAAAGCTGGAATAGCGATACTCAGATAAAATGGACTTTAATTTTAAAAATCATTTTATTTATTTATTTTATTCTTGGCTGTTCTGGGTCTTCATTGCTCCATAGACTTTACTCCAGTTGCAGTGGTGAGTGGTGGCTAGTCTTCATTGCAGTGTGCAGCCTCCTCATTGCAGTGACTTTTACTGTTGTGAAGCATGGACTTTAGAGTGTACAGGCTTCAGTAGTTGCAGCTTCTTTTCTGTAGAGTACAGGCTCAATAGTTGTGGAGCATGGACTTAGTTTTTCTGCAGCATGTGGGATATCCCTAGACCAGGGATTGAACCCTTGTCTCCTGCAAGGAGATCCAACCAGTCCATCCTAAGGGAGATCAGTCCTGAGTGTTCATTAGAAGGACTGATGTTGAACCTGAAGTTCCTATACTTTGGCCACCTGATGCGAAGAGCTGACTCATTTGAAAAGACCCTGATGTTGGGAACGATTGAAGGCAGGAGGAGAAGGGGACGACAGAGGATGAAATGGTTGGGTGGCATCACCTACTCAATGGACATGAGTTTGGGTAAACTCTGGAAGTTTGTGATGGACAGGGAGGCCTGGCATGCTGCGGTCCATGGGGTCGCAAAGAGTCAGACAGGACTGCGTGACTGAACTGAACTGAACTGAACTTGAGAAGATAAGGGAAAAAAAAAAACAAAAACCTGACAAACCATTAACCACATTCATCATGAAAAAATATAATAAAATTAATAAAATAATGAAAAGGGAGCGGTTACAATAGACAACATAGAAATACAAAGGATCATAATAGACTACTATGAACAATTATACTAATATGAGTATATGAGATAGTATGACAATAAAATGGACAACTTGGAATAAATGGACAAATTCTTAGAAAAGTATCTATCTGAGTCTGAACTAGGAAGAAATACAAAATATGAGCAGGCCAATCACAAGCCTTGAAATAAAAACTGTCATCAAAATTCTTCCAAGAAACAAAATCCCAGGGCCACATTCTTTCACAAGTGAATTCTATCAAATAATTAGAGAAGAGCTCACACATGTCTGCTCATACTGTTCAAAAAATTACAGAGGGCAGAACATTCCCATGGAGGGAATGTTTTTCTGAGGCCACCATTACCCTGACACCAAAACCAGATAAAGGTATCACAAAAAAAGAAAATCCCAGGCCAATATCACTAATGATCATAAATGCAAAAATCCTCAACTAAATACTAGCAAACAGAATAAAACAGCAAATTGAAAGGATCAACCATGATAAGCGGGATTTATCCCAGGGATGCAAGGATCCTTCAATATACACAAATCAATTAATGTGATACATGACATTAACAATTTGAAAGATAAAAAAAACCAATATGATAATCTAGATAGACATAGAAACAGTTTTCAAAAATCTTCAACACCCATTTAGGATTAAAAAACAAACAAACAAACAAAAAACCTTTCCAGAGAAAATTCTTAGTGGTGAAAAACTGAAAGTATTCTTGTCTAAGATCAGGAAGAAGATGAAGGCACCCACTCTTATCACTATTATTCAATATAATTTGTAAGCACTAGCCATGGCAATCAGAGAAGAAAAATAAATGAAAGGAATCCAGATCGAAAAGAATTAAAACACTCACTGTTTGCAGATGACATAAACTATGCATCATAAAGATGTCACTAGAAAATTACTAAAGCTTATCAATGACTTTAGTAAATTTGTAGGATACAAAATTAATACACAGAAATCCCTTGGATTCTTATACACTAACATAAAAAATCAGAAACAAAAATTAAGGAAGCAATCTAATTCACCATTGCAGAAAAAAGAATAAAATACCTAGGAATAAGGCTACCTAAAGAAATTAAAGATCTGTATGCAGAAAACTATAATACATTGATGAAAGAAATCAAACATAACACAAACAGATGAACAGATATACCATATTCTTGAATTGGGAGAATCAGTATTGTGATAAAGACTATAATACCCAAAACAATCAACAGATTCAGTGCAATTCATATCAAATTACAAATATATTTTTAGCAGAACTAGAACAAATAATTTCACAATTTTTATGGAAATGCAAAGACCCCAAAAGCCCAATGCAATCTTGAGAAGGAAAATGGATTGGAGGAATCAAGCTTCCTGATTTCAGACTATACTACAAAGCTACAGTCATCGAGACAGTATGTTATTGGCACAAAAGCAAAAATATAGGCCAATGGAACAAGATAGAAAGCCTCACAAATAAACCCAAGCACCTATGGGTTTTGACAAAAGAGGCAAGAATGGAAAAAGACAGCCTCTTTACACAGAAACGGGACAGATACATGTAAAAAAATAAAATTAGGGCACTTCCCAACACCATACATAAAAATGAGCTCAAAGCAGATTAAAGAGTTAAATGTAAGACCAGAAACTATAAAAATCTTAGAGAAAAACATAGAGGAAAAATGCCTTGACATAAATTGCAGCAAGATTCTTTTTGACCCACCTCGTAGAGTAATGGAAATAAAAATAGAAGGAAACAAATGATACCTAATTAAACTTGAAAGCTTTTGTACAGCAAAATAAACAGTAGACAAGATTAAAAGACAACTCTCAGAATGGGAGATAATTGCAAACAAAGCAACTGACAAAGGATTAATCTCCATAATATATAAGCCACTCATACAACTCAAAATCAGGAAAACAAATAGCCCAATAAAAAATGGGCAGAAAACCTAAACAGACATTTCTAAAAAGAAGACATACAGATGGCCAATAAACACATGAAAGATGCTTCACATCACTAATTACTAGTGAAATGCATACTAAAACTACAGGGAAGTATCACCTCAAACCAGTCAGAATAACCATCATCAAAGAAACCCTACAAATAATAAATGCTGGAGAGGATGTGGAGAAAGGGGAACCCTGGTACACTGTTGGTGGGAATGTAAACTGATATAGCCACTGTAGAGAACAGCAAGGAGACTCCTTAAGAAACCAGGAATAAAACTACAACATAAATCAGCAATCCCACTACTGTGCACATACCCTGAGAAAACCATAATCCAAAAGACACATGTACTCCAGTATCCATAGCAGTTCTGTTTACAATAGCCAAGACATAGAAGGAACCTAGATGTCTACTGACAGATAAATGTATAAAGAAGTTGTGGTATACATATATAATAGAATATTACTCAACTGTATAGAAGAATGAATCTGCCAATTAAATTTAGATGGATGAACCTAGAACCTGTTATACAAATTAAAATATGTCAGAAAGACAAAAACAAATATTGTATATTAACACATATATATGGACTCTAGAAAAATGGTATTGATGATTCTGTTTGCAGGACAGGAATAGAGATTACAGATGTAGGAAATGGACTTGTGGACACAATAGAGGAAGTAAAGGGTGGAACAAGTTGAAAGAGCAATGACATATATATATACTACCATATGTAATAGAAGCTGCTATATAACAGCTCAGTTTGGTACTCTGCGAGAACCTAGACAGGTGGCATGGTGGTGGGTGGGAGGCAGGCTCAAGAAGGAGGGGATATATATATATACTTATGTCTGATTTGCATTTTTGTATGGCAGAAAACACCACAACATTATAAAGCAATTATCCTCCAATTAAAAATAATAAATAAATAAATTGAATTGTTTATAAATTCAATTTAGATTAGTACTTTCCATAGAGATATCTCACACACACACACACACACACAAACATATTTAATGTGTACACAGGCAAAACTAGAGATCTCATGGCTTCTCTTAAAAAAAAAGAAAAACATAAGCGACTTCATTGGTTTTCCAGTGGCTAAGACTCTGAGCTCCCAATGCAGGGGGCTTAGGTTTGATCCCTGGTCAAGGAAGCTAGATCCCACATGCCACAACTAAGATGTCACATGCCACAACTGAGAGTTTTCATGCTGCTACTAATGATCCTTCATGGCATATCTAAAGATCTCTCATGCCTCAGGTAAGACCTGTCACAGTCAAATAAATATAAAAAAACCTAGTTATGAATCAGGTATTTCAATATAAACTTACTAGTTTATGAAGAACAGTTGGAATACATTAAAGTTGCTTGCTCAGATGACTAATGTTTTACTATTAGTAACCCAATTCGTTTCTTTTATTAGGTTCAACTAATATTTCCTGAAGGGCAGATTCATATGCCTTGTCTTATAATACCATGAGGGGAAGCATTCCTTAGTGAAACAGGCCTACCCGGCAATATAATTAAATTGTTACTGGGTCCAGGCTCTCTCTGCTTGCCACATGGGAGGACAATAATTCCTAGGGAGAAGGTGTCAAGGCAAGGAATATGACTTATTCAGAAAGCTGCTGACTGAGAAGACAGCAGACTAATGTCTCAAAATAACCATCTTGTGGTCTGGATGCCAGTTTCTTTTATGGATCAGAGATGGGGGAGGTTAGGAAACAAAGTAAAAACTCCATTTAATCTTGCAACCAACTCCTAAAATGGCAAGGGAATGTGTTTATTTCTTCCTTCTTGCCATCTACAGGTGGACGGGGTTCTGAATAAAGGCATTTCAGCTTAACAGCAGGGAGAGGGGCAGGATTCTCTGAGGCAAACCATCATGTATGATTATAATAACAAAAGTGGCCAAAGAAACAGATCTAGCGTGGAAAAGTCAAGGTTAACTCTTTGTTATCAAAAGAGATATCTTTTATAAAGCCCAACTGAAATATCATTTTTTACACTTTCATCTCAATTGTTTCAACATTTACCCTCAGCTTTATTAGAATCAATAAACTTTGATCTTACAGGAGGGGTTCTAGAAGCTTTTCTTTCTTTTTATTCCCTTTCCATTTTACCTATTTTTACATAAAAGGCTCTGGGATCCCCAGAGGGGATTCGAGCCAAGGGATTCAGAACTTTTGGCTGAAGTGTTGCCCCCCAATTTTGACCAGATATCACAATATAAGTATTTTTAGTTCTTTAAATACATATATTTTTTAAAGTGGAATAAATGGAGTGGACTATTTTTGACTTTAATAATGAAGACCATTAAGGGGTCCCTTGTGGCCAATTTAACCTTAGGTAGTATAATATCAAAACCTTGTGTTTTAATTACCTAAATGTCTATTTTATTTATTTCATTTTGTATAACCATCTAAAGATTTCTTTATTAATTTGAGATAAGTCCTTTTAAATTTTCTACCTTGTTGTAAAAAGTATCTAGACTTTTCTCACAGGTTTTTTCCCTATTAATATTAGTTATTCTAATGTTTTTCTTAGAGAAGCAGAGGCCACAAATAAGGCTTCCCAAACATGTTTTTCTTTGATTTAAACTAAGGAAGTTCTTAGATTTTTGTTGTTGTTGTTCAGTTGCTAAGTCATGTCTGACTCAGACTGACCATTAGGTGTATTTCTTTTTTCCACATTTAATTTAATTTTTGTTTTTTATAGGTACCAATAAAACAGCTATTTGTAATAATAATACTCAAGAAATTGTCCAATTTATTTATTTCTTCAATTTCAGTTCAGTCCCTTAGTCGTGTCTGATTCTTCACGATCCCATGGACAGCAGCATGCCAGGCCTCTCTGTCCATCACCAACTCCTGGAGTTTACTCAAACTCATGTCCATTGAGTCAGTTATGCCATCCAACCATCTTATCCTCTGTCATCCCCTTCTCCTCCTGCCTTCAATCTTTCCCAGCATCAGGGTCTTTTCCAATGAGTCAGCCCTTTGCATCAGGTGGCCAAGGTATTGGAGTTTCAGCTTCAACATCAGTCCTTCCAATGAATATTCAGGACTGATCTCCTTTACGATTGACTGGTTTGATCTCCTTGCAGCCCAAAGTACTCTCGAGTCTTCTCCAACACCACAGTTCAAAAGCATAAATTCTTTGGTGCTCAGCTTTCTTTATAGTCCGACTCTCACATCTATACATGACTACTGGAAAAACCATAGCCTTGACTAGATGGACCATTGTTGGCAAAGTAATGTCTCTACTTTTTAATACCCTGTCTAGGTCATAACTTTTCTTCCAAGGAGTAAGCATCTTTTAATTTCATGGCTGCAGTCACCATCTGCAATGATTTTGGAACCCCTGAAAATAAAGTCTGCTACTATTTCCACTGTTTCTCCATCTATTTGCCATGAAGTGATGGGACCAGATGCCATGATCTTAATTTTCTGAATGTTGAGCTTTAAGCCAATTTTTTCACTCTCTTCTTTCACTGTTATCAAGACAGCCTCTCGATGACAGTGTTCTTCTTCACTTTCTGCCATAAGGGTTGGTGTCATCTGCATATCTGAGGTTATTGATATTTCCCCTGGCAATATTGATTCCAGATTGTGCTTCAGTTTACAAGATACATCATTTGGCCATTAATGAAATATATTAATAATGAATCAAATCAATAAGATGCAAGGGGATTCCCCATAAGAGAATGGGAGGGGATGACACCTAAATAAGATCCAGGGAGTTTATTCTCAAAAATAGCATGGTAGAGATCAAGTTTTTAAAACACACACACACTCTCAGAATACCTTAAAATGAACATGTAGACCATACATCTCAAAGGCATAGGAAGACAAAAGCAAGTTCCCCCCCCAAAATGCTTTACTTAATGTTAGAATTCTGAAAAGATATTTTTATCAAGCCAGCTTTTGAGACTTAACTACCTGTGTAATAAAAGAATCCCCTCATTTTTAGGGTGAGATTTCTTTTAATTCCCAATTAAATCAGTATTTTAAGTTTTGTACATACATAAAACTGGCTGGGTTATTAGTTGGAGGCTGATAGTCTGTCATTCCTTTTTTCTTTTGTTCTGAAAGCTTTATTTTCCAATTTGAGTTTAGTTTGTTGAAATAAAAATTGCTAGTGATGATTTTGTGGTGGGTCAATGTATTTTTTGAGACTGTAATTCATCAAGGTTTTGCTCCAAAGTTGTTTTAGTCCCATATTACATGTCTTTGTTTTTTCAGGTTGCATATAAGGCTCACACTGCAGAATAGCCAGTTCTCATTTACATCCCCAGTTGAGCAAGTTTTTAAGTAAAATGAGTGGGTTTCCCTATAGGGACAGCTGCATGGTAGAGGTCTTTGACTGTAAGTTTCTCAGCTGCCTGAGAAAGTTGTTGAGAGCCAGGAGGAGAGAATTTAATCAGCTCCACTAGCTTTGTTCATAGTGATGCTTCCTAAGGCCCACTTGACTTCACACTCCAAGAGGTCTGCCTCTAGGTGAGTGACCACACCATCCTGGTTATCTGAGTCATTAAGATCTTTTTTGTATAGTTATTCTGTGTATTCTTGCCACCTCTTCTTAATATCTTCTTCTATTAGGTCCATACAATTTCTGTCCTTTACTGTGCCCATCTTTGCATCAAATGTTTCCTTGGTATCTCTAATTTTCTTGAAGAGATCTCTAGTCTTTCCCATTCTATTGTTTTCCTCTATTTCTTTGCACTGATAACTGAGGAAGGATTTTTTCTTTTTTTAATTTTTTTTACTTTACAATATTGTATTGGTTCTGCCACACATCAACATGAATCCGCCACGGGTGTATGTGTGTTCCCCATCCTGAACCCCCTCCCACCTCCCTCCCCATACCATCCCTCCGAGTCATCCCAGTGCACCAGCCCTAAGCATCCTTTCTTATCTCTCCTTGCTATTCTTTGGAATTCTGCATTCAGATGGGTATATCTTTCTTTTTCTCCTTTGCTTTTTGCTTCTCTTCTTTTCTCAGCTATCTGTAAAGCCTCCTTAGACAAACATTTTGCCTTTTTGAATTTGTTTTTCTTGGAGATGGTCTTGATCACTGCTTCCTGTCAATGTCATGACCTTCTGTCCATAGTTCTTCAGGCACTCTGTTTATCAAATCTAATCCCTTGAATCTATTTGGCACTTCTGCTGTATAATCATAAGGGATTTGACTTAGGTCATACCTGAATAGTCTATGGATTTCCCTAGTTTCTTCAACTTAAGTCTGAATTTTGCAATAAGGAGTTTTGATCCGAGCCACAGTCAGCTACTGGTCTTGTTCTTGCTGACTGTATAGAGCTTCTCCAATCTTCAACTACAAACAATATAATCAACCTGATTTCGGTATTGACCATCTGGTGATATCCATGTGTAGAGCCTTCTCTTGTGTTGTTGGAAGTGGGTGTTTGCTATGACCAGAGTCTTCTCTTGAAAATTCTGTTAACTTTTGCCCTTCTTCATTTTGTACTCCAAAGCCAAGTTTCCTGTTACTCCAGATATCTATGTCCTACTTTCGCATTTCAATCCCATATGATCAAAAAGGCATACTTTTGGGTAGACATCTTTTTTGATTCTAGTTATTTCAAATCCTAAAAGATGATGCTGTTAAAGTGCTGCACTCAATATGCCAGCAAATTTGGAAAACTCAGCAGTGGCCACAGGACTGGAAAAGGTCAGTTTTCATTCCAGTCCCAAACATTCTTTGGGAATGTTCAAAGAATGTTCAAACTACCACACACTTGCACTCATCTCACACGCTAGCAAGGTAATGCTCAAAATTCTCCAAGCTAGGCTTCAACAGCACATGAACTGTGGACTTCCAAATGTTCAAGCATGATTTAGAAAAGGCAGAGGAACTAGAGATCAAATTGCCAACATCTGTTGGATCAACAAAAAAGCTTTCTTTGTTGATCTACTTCTGCTTTATTGACTACATGAAAGCCTTTGACTGTGTGGGTCACAACAAACAGTGGAAAATTCTTAAAGGGATGGGAATACCAGACCACCTGACTTGCCTTTGAGAAATCTGTATGCAGGTCAGGAAGCAACAGTTAGAACTGGACATGGAACAATAGAATGGTTCCAAATTGGGGAAGGAATACTTCAAGGCTGTATACTGTCACCCTGCTTATTTAACTTATATGTGGAGTACGTAATGAGAAATGTTGGGCTGGATGAAGCACAAGCTGGAATCAAGATTGCCAGAAGAAATATCAATAACCTCAGATATGCAGATGATACCACCCTTATGGCAGAATGTGAAGAGGAACTAAAGAGCCTCTTGATGAAAGTGAAAGAGGAGAGTGAAAAAATCGGTTTAAAACTCAACATTCCAAAAACAAAGATCATGGCATCCGGTCCCACCACTTCATGGCAAATAGATAGGGAAACAATGGAAACAGTGACAGATTTTATTTTCTTGGGCTCCAAAATCACTGCAGATGGTGACTGCAGCCATGAAATTAAAACACACTTGCTCCTCGGAAATAAAGCTATGACCAAGATAGACAGCATAATCAAAAGCAGAGACATTACTTTCCCAATAAAGGTCCGTCTAGTCAAAGCTATGGTTTTTCCAGTAGTCATGTATGGATGTGAGATTGGGACTATAAAGAAAGCTGAGTGCTGAAGAATTGATGCTTTTGAACAGTGGTGTTGGAGAAGACTCTTGTTGAGAATGCCTTGAACTACAAGGAGATCAAACCAGGCAATCCTAAAGGAAATCAGTCCTGAATATTTATTGGAAATACTGATGCTGAAGCTGAAAGTCCAATACTTTGGCCACCTGATGCAAAGAAATGACTCATTGGAAAAGACCCTGATGCTGGGAAAGATTGAAGGCAGGAAGAGAAGGGGATGACAGAGGATGAGATGGTTGAATGGCATCACTGACTGGATGGACATGAGTTTGAGCAGGCTCTGGGAGCTGGTGATAGGGAAGCCTGGCATGCTGCTATCCATGGGGTGACACAGAGATGGACTGAAGCGACTCAGCATGCTTGCATGCATTGGAGAAGGAAATGGCAACCCACTCCAGAATTCTTGCCTGGAGAATCCGAGGGATGGAGGAGCCTGGTGGGCTTGCTGTCTATGGGGTCTCACAGAGTCAGACACAACTGAAGCGACTTAGCAGCAGCAGCAGCAGCAGCAGCCTGGTTGAGACCCTGAGCCATGAAACATGAAATCCTAAGCTAAAAAAATAAGAGTTAAAGATAAACTTAGATTTGTAACTTTATCTATATAAGTAAGTCCAATGAAGATGAGACTGAATTGTAAAGTCAGTGTACTTAGAGGCACTCTTAAAGAGATGAAATCAGGATGTCCCTTTAGTTTTATATAGGATATTATATGAATTTCACTGGGAAGCTGACTCAGACTTTTTTTTTTTTTACCATGTCCTGTAAACTATACAACGATAGTACACTAAGCAGTGCTTTAGTAGCCTAGACACTGTTAAAGAATAGGAGCTACCAGAAAGATAAACCTAATGTAAACTGGCTACTAGGAGTTGTCACAACTGACAATAGAAAAGCTTCTGAGAGCTCCTTCATGGTTCAGTAGTTGTTGGCAGTGAGATAAAAGCAACAGCTAATATTTGAAACAGTTGTGAAAAAATGTTCTTCCAACTAGAAGCTCTCAAAGATGTTAGATATCACAGTCAATTGAATCAATATTACCCAGTAATGAATGGAGACATGATACCATGGAGAGAGTATGAATTTTTTTTTCTAAATTCCTGTTATTCTGGAGAAATATTTCCTCCAAGAAATGTGATGGATTTCAAAGCTTTTAACTCTGGATATGGTGTTAGTTCAATTACAGAGATCTTGATTTTGAATTCATCCATATACCCTAATAACAACAGAGTCTAGGAAAATAAAGTCACTTGAAAATAAAGAGTTCCATTGCAGAAGCCTGCAAATTGTCATGGAGTCTCTCCATGTCATTGTGAGATGGACTTTGGAAGGTAATACTGTTTCCTCAGTTTTTAAAACAGATGTCAACACTGCCACCTGTGCGTTTATAATTTAAATGACACGGATTCATCTGTAATCAACGAGGGATGAGAGCTGCATTTCAGGCACTTGTCAAAGGATTCCACGGTGAATAGACTGTAGGGCAACACTTGCTGAAGGTTTACTTGAGATAGCTGATATAGGACAGACATAGTCTGAGAGCATACTAAATCTTTATTCCTCAAGTTTCTCCAAATTCCTTTTCTGTGTTGAACGAAAAGCTAGGGTTTATTAGGGAAATGATGCTGACCATATTATCTTAATTCCCTGTAGAAAGAGATTTAGTGGGCTAAGATTTCAATGTTATATTCATCATCTTGCTTAGATTCATAGTTGAAAGAATTTCATTATGAAAAAGAATTACTTTCCATTTTACTTTTACTTTTTTTCAAGGGTTGAATTAAAGATAATGATAATTTTAATTAAAACATTCACAAACCATTTTTCTTAGGACTCAAGAAAAATAGAATATTTGTTTCTGTAGATCAGATTCTACAGTGTTGCATGCAAAGGCATGCTCAGGAAACTGATAGACTTGGTTCAAATTCCAGCTCTTCCACTTTCTGGTTGTGTGGTTAAATAAAATTACCTCTAAATTAAATCAGAACAATCATAGTACTGGTTTCATAGAATAAGAAGGGTTAAATAAATTAATAGATGTAAAGAGCTTAAGTGATTGGCATATAGTGAGCTATGACAAAAGAAATGAGAAGACATGGAAAGCACTTGCACTAGGTTGGTAGCAATAGAAAGGAAGAGAAATAGGGAGATTTAGGAGATAATACTGACAAGGTTTTGTACTGAACTGGACATGAAATGAAAAGTAGAAGAATTTCTAAATATTATACCTCTGTTTAAGGGTTGATTCAACTAGAGGAGAAATTATATCATTCATGAAAACAGAGACCATCGCATTTTGACTTCAGTTTAGACCTGATAATTCAAAATTTGAACATTGACTGTATAAAGAACACTGTATCAATATTAAATATTCTGAATGATATAATTTGTTATAATTATAGGAGAATGCTTTTGTTAATGGAGATAAAAGTAGTATATAGGAATAAAGCATTATGATGTTTGCAAAGTACTCTTGATTTACATGTACACATACATGTATAAACACACAAAGAAAGAGAACACTAAGAGAAATTCAACTAAATACATTGGATCATATGTTAACATGATTTCTCCTCAATATAAATATTTAATATTTAATGGTGATATGCATATGTATTTCTTTTTATCATATTTTAAAAATCGTTTTTGTTGAGCTATATTTAATTTACAATATTATATATGCTTCAGGTGTAAAACATAGTAATTCACAATTTTTAAGGATTATACTCCATGTATAGTTTTTATTAAATATTGGTGATTTTCCCTGAGCTGTATGATATATCCTTGCAGCTTGTTTATTTTATACACAAAAATTCATACTTCATAATTCCCTATCTCTATCTTGCCCCTCCCCTGTCCCATCTCCCTAAATCACTGACTTGTTCTCTATATCTGAACCTGTTGGTCGGTTATCCTTTCCAGCCACTGCTTAAACTAGCTTCTCAATAGTAGCTCATTGTTAAAATGAGGAAACAAAGCTGATAGAAATAGGTGATAATGAGTGAATGGACTAACTAAAGAATATCATTTGAGCATTTAAAGAATCACTTCACTGAGTTCAGTATTACACCCATTAGTTCATGTACACTTCAAACTAAGTGGCTCATTTTTTTAACTGAAGTGTAGTTTACTTACAATATTTGTCAGTTTCAAGTATGATTCAGTTAGATTATTTCAGACTGTAATGCTAGTATGTGATCTATTATATTTCAGATTATAACCCTAGTATATGATCTATCCTACTGAACATTTCAAGTGCACTTGAATATGTATTCTGCTGCTTTTGGATGGAATGTTCTGAGGATATCTTTTAAGTTTGATAGGTCTTTTAGGTCATTTAAGACTTCTATTGTTTTATTGATTTTCTGTCTGGAACATCTGTCCATTCACATAACAGGAGTGTTAAAATCCCATATTATTAACATTTTGCTGTTAATTTCTCCCTTTATGTATGTTAGAGCTTATCTATTTTGTTGTTGTTCAGTTGCTCATTTGTGTCTGATTCTTTGTAACTCCATGGATTGTAGTACACCAGGCTTCCCTTTCCTTTACCATCTCCTGGAACTTGCTCAAACTCATGTCCATTGAGCTGGTGATGCCATCCAACCGTCTTGTGCTCTGTTGTTCCCTTCTCCTCCTACCCCCAATCCCTCCCAGCATCAGGATCTTTTACAATGACTCAGTTCTTCGCATTAAGTGGCCAAAGTATTGAGTTTCAGCTTCAGCATCAGTTCTTCCAATGAATATTCAGGACTGATTTCCTTTAGGATTGATTGGTTTTATCTCCTTGCAGTCCAAGGGACTCTCAAAAATATTCTCCAGCACCATAATTAGAAAGCATCAATTCTTTGGTTCTCAGCATTTTTTGTGGTCCAACTCTCACATCCATGCATGACTCCTGGAAAAACCATAGTGTTGACTATATGGACTTTTGTTGGCAAAGTGATGTCTCTGCTTTTTAATATGCTGTCTAGGTTTCAATTCAGTTCAGTCGCTCAGTCGTGTCCAATTCTTTGCGACCCCATGAATCGCAACACGCCATGCCT
This sequence comes from Bos mutus, assembly GCF_027580195.1. NCBI lineage: Eukaryota > Metazoa > Chordata > Mammalia > Artiodactyla > Bovidae > Bos > Bos mutus. The sequence goes on from NC_091633.1 coordinate 70,476,676, forward strand.
CCCTGTCCATCACCAACTCCCAGAGTCCACCCAAACCCATGTCCATTGAGTCGGTGATGCCATCCAACCATCTCATCCTCTGTTGTCCCCTTCTCTTCCTGCCCTCAATCTTTTCCAGCATCAGGGTCTTTTCAAATGAGTCAGCCCTTCGCATCAGGTGGCTAAAGTATTGGAGTTTCAACCTCAACATCAGTCCTTCCAATGAACACCCAGGACTGATCTCCTTTAGGATGGACTGTTTGGATCTCCTTGCAGTCCAAGGGACTCTCAAGAGTCTTCTCCAGCACCACAGTTCAAAAGCATCAGTTCTTTGGCATTCAGCCTTCTTTATAGTCCAACTCTCACATCCATACATGACCGCTGGAAAAACCATAGCCTTGACTAGATGGACCTTTGTTGCCAAAGTAATGCCTCTGCTTTTTAATATGCTGTCTAGGTTGGTCATAACTTTCCTTCCAAGGAGTAAGCTTATCATAGCTTTACTTCCAAGGAGCAAATGTCTTTTAATTTCATGGCTGCAGTCACCATCTGCAGTGATTTTGAAGCCCAACCAAATAAAATTTGTCACAGTTTTCACTGTTTCCCCACTGTTTTGCCATGAAGTGATGGGACTGGATGCCATGATCTTCTTTTTTTGAATGTTGAGTTTTAAGCCAGCTTGTTCACTCTCCTCTTTCACTTTCATCAAGAAGCTCTTTAGTTCCTCTTGGCTTTCTGCTGATAGGGTGGTGTCATCTGCATAACTGAGGTTATTGATATTTCTCTTGGCAGTCTTGATTCCTGCTTGTGATTCATCCAGCCTGGCATTTCATTGTGCATAATGCATGGTGTAGCCTGCATATAAGTTAAACAAACAGGGTGACAATATACAGCCTTGACATACTCCTTTCCCAATTTTGAACCAGATCATTGTTCCATGTCTGGTTTTAACTGTGACTTCTTGACCTGCACCCATGTTTCACAGGAGGAGCATAAGGTGGTCTGGTATTCCCATCTCTTTAAGAATTTTTCCACAGTTAGGTGTGATCCACACAGTCAAAGGCTTTAGTGTAGTCAATGAAGCAGAAGTAGATGTTTTTCTGGAATTCTCTTGCTTTTTCTATGATCCAATGGATGTCAGCAATTTGATCTCTGGTTCCTCTGCCTTTTCTAAATCCAGCTTGCACATCTGGAAATTCATGGTTCACATACTGTTGAAGCCTAGCTTGGAGGATTTTGAGCATTACTTTGCTATTATGAGAAGTGAGTGCAATTGTGAAGTAGTTTGAACATTATTTGGCATTGTTCTTCTTGGGACTGAAATGAAAACTTACCTTTTCCTATCCTGTGGCCACTACTGAGTTTTCCAAATTTGCTGGCATATTGATTGCAGCACTTTATCAGCATCATCATTTAGGATTTGAAATAGCCCAGGTGGAATTCCATCACCTCCACTAGCTCTGTTTGTAGTGATGCTTCCTAAAGCCCACTTGATTTCACACTCCAAGATGACTGGCTGTAGGTGACAGATCACACCATTGTGGTTATCTGAGTCATTAAGATCTTTTTTGGATAGTTCTTTTGTATAATCTTGCCACCTCTTATTAATATCTTCTGCTTCTGTTAGTTCATACCATTTCTGTCCTTTATTGTGCCCATCTTTGCATAAAATTTTCCCTTGGTTTGTCTAATTTTGTTGAAGACTTCTCTAGTCTTTCCCATTCTATTGTTTTCCTCTATTCCTTTGCAGTGTTCACTTAGGAAGGCTTTCTTATCTCTCCTTGTTATTCTTTGGAACTCTGCATTCAGATGATTGTGTATTTCCTTTTCTCCTTAGGTGCTCCTATATTGGCTGCATGAACATCAATGAGTTGTAGTGTTTTCTTGTATTCATTCTTTAATCACTATATAGGGGCCTTCTTTGGGCTTCCCTGGTGGCTCAGTCAGTAAAGAATCTGCTTGCAATGCAGGAGACCTGGGTTGAATCCCTGTGTTGTGAAGATCCCCTGGAGGAGGGCATGGCAACCCACTCCAGTATTCTTGCCTGGAGAATCCCCATGGACAGAGGATCCTGGTGGGCTACAGTCCATGGGGTCATAAAAGTCGGACAAGACTGAGCTAGTAAGTAGAGTACAGCACAGCGTCCTTCTTTATCTTTCTTTACAGCCTTTATTGTCTCTTTTGCCTAATAAAAGTATTGCTACTATTGTTTTATTGTTTCTATTTACATTAAATATGCTTTAATCTCCTCTCACTTTCAATATGTGAGCATCTTTCACCATAAAGTTTTATTTTGCAGACAAAATACTGTAAGTTCTTGTTTTTCTACCCAATCTGCAAGTCTGTGTCTTTTTGTTGACACACTTATTCCATTGACATTTAAAGTAATTAATGATAGATATGTACATGTTTCCATTTCGAAGCTGTTTTCCATTTGACTATGTAGTATTTGTTCATTTCATCTTTTTTGTTGATTTTACTTTTGTAGTTCGATGGTTTTCTTTTGTATTATGCTTGAATTCCTTTATTTTTGTTTTCATGTACCTATTGTATGTCTTTGATTTATGATTACCCTGAGTTTCAAGTATGTTTACCCATAACTATATCTATTTGCATTGGGTTGATAGCCACATAAGTTCAAATATGTTCTAAAAGATCTACATTTCCCTCCTCCCCAATATTCTGTGTTTTGATATCCTATTGTACATCTTCATGTATATCTTTTTAACTGTTAATTGTAGTTATAATCACTTTTTACAAATTTTTGTGTTTATTCATCTATATACTTGGCTTATTCAAGTTCATCTATATACTTGGCTTATTTAAGTTCATCTATATGCTTAGCTTATTTACTCAATCCTTTTATATGCTTGCCTTTCCTATTGTGTTTTTCTCTTGCCTATAGATTCCTTGTTTTTTTTTTTTTTAATTTAGAGAATATCTTTCAATATTTAATTTTTTTGCTTGTTGGAGAAATTCTTTATCTCTCTCTCTATTGTAAATAATAATTTTACTGAGTAGAACATACTAGATTGCAGGTTTTGTTTCTCTAGAACTTCATATGTATTCTGCTTCTTTCTAGACTTCACACTTTCTGCAGAGAAATCAACTGATAGCCTTATGGGGGTTCCACTGTAGCTTTTTTTTTTTTTTTTTCTCTTGCAGCCTTTAGAATTTGTTCTTTAACTTTTGCTATTTTAATTATATCCTGGTGTGGGTGTGTTTGGTTCATCTTGTTTGGAAGCCTCTGTGCTTCCTATACTGAATATATGTTTCCTTTCTTAGGTTTGAGTTTTCAGTCATGATTTCTTCATATGTGTTTTTAATCCCCACCCCCCATCTATTGACATCAATATCAATAATCTCAGATACACAGATGACACCACCCTTATGGCAGTAAGCAAAGATCTAAAGAGCCTCTTGGTGAAAGTGAAAGAGGAGAGTGAAAGAGTTGGCTTTACTTTGTATGGAAATACAAAATCTTCGAATAGCCAAAGCCATCTTGAGAAAGAACAATGGAACTGGAGGAATCAACCTGCCTGACTTCAGACTATACTACAAAGCTACAGTCATTAAGACAGTATGGTACTGGCACAAAGACAGAAATATAGATCAATGGAACAAAATAGAAAGCCCAGAGATAAATTCGTGCACCTATGGACACATTATCTTTGACAAAGGAGGCAAGAATATACAGTGGAGAAAACACAATCTCTTTAACAAGTGGTTCTGGAAAAACTCATCAACCACTTATAAAAGAATGAAACTAGAACACTTTCTAACACCATACACAAAGATAAACTCAAAATGGATTTAAGATCTAAGTGTAAGACCAGAAACTATAAAACTCCTAAAGGAAAACATAGGCAATACACTCTTTGACATAAATCACAGCAGGATCCTCTATGACCCACCTCCCAGAGTAACAGAAATAAAAGCAAAAATAAACAAATGGGACCTAATTAAACTTAAAAGCTTTTGCACAACAAAGGAAACTATAAGCAAGGTGAAAAGACAACCTTCAGAATGGGAGAAAATAATAGCAAATGAAGCAACTGACAAAGAGTTAATCTCAAGAATATGCAAATAGCTCCTGCAGCTCAATTCCAGAAAAATAAACAACCCAATCAAAAAATGGGCCAAAGAACTAAACAGACATTTTTCCAAAGAAGACATACAGATGTCCAGTAAACACATGAAAAAATGCTCAACATCACTCGTTAATAGAGAAATGCAAATCAAAACCACAATGAGCTACCATCTCATGCCAGGCAGAATGGCTGCTATCAAAAAGTCTACAAACAATAAATGCTGGAGAGAGTGCAGAGAAAAGGGAACCCTCTTACACTGTCAGTGGGACTGCAAACTAGTACAGCCACTATGGAGAACAGTGTGGAGATTCCTTAAAAAACTGGAAATAGAACTGCCATATGGCCCAGCAATCTTACTGCTGGACATACACAGTGAGGAAAACAGAATTGAAAGAGACACATGTATCCCAATGTTCATTGCAGCATTGTTTACAATAGCCAGGACATGGAAGCAACCTAGATGTCCATCAGCAGACGAATGGATAAGAAAGTTGTGGTACATATATACAATGGGATATTACTCAGCTATTAAAAAGAATGTATTTGAATCAGTTCTAATGAGATGGATGAAACTGGAGCCTATTATACAGAGTGAAGTAAGTCAGAAAGAAAAACACCAATACCGTATATTAATGCATATACAAGGAATTTAAAAAGACAGTACTGGCAGTCCTACATGCAGGACAGCAAAGGAGACACAGATGTAAAGAACAGACTTTTGAATTCAGTGGGAAATGGCGACGGTGGGATGATTTGAGATAATAGCATTGAAACATGTACATTATCATATGTGAAATAGATAACCAGTCCAGGTTTGATGCACAAGACAGGGTGCTCAGGGCTGGTGCACTGGGATGACCCTGAGGGATGGGATGGGGAAGGAGGTGGGAGGGGGGGGTTCAGGATGTGGAAACATGTACACCCATGGCTGATTAATGTGAATGTATGGCAAAAACCACCACAATATTGTAAAGTAATTAGCCGTCAGTTAAAATAAATTAATTTATTTTTTTTTTAAAAGCTCAACATTCAAAAAACTAAAATCATGGCATCTGGTCCCATCACTTTGTGGCAAATAGATGGGGAAACAAGGGAAATAGTGTGAGACTTTCTTTTCTTGGGCTCCAGAATCACTGCAGACAGTGACTGCAGCCATGAAATTAAGACACTTGCTCCTTGGAAGAAAAGTTATGATCAGCCTAGACAGCATATTAAAAAGCAGAGACATTACTTTGCCAACATAGATCCATCTAGTCAAAGCTATGGTTTTTCCAGTTGAGAGAGTTGGAATATAAACAAAGCTGAGCACTGAAGAATTTATGTTTTTGAACTGTGTTGTTGGAAAAGACTCTTGAGAGTCCCTTGGACTGCAAGGAGATCAAACAAGTCCATCCTATAGGAAATCAGTCCTGAAAATTCATTGGAAGGACTGATGCTGAAGCTAACCTCCATTACTTTGACCACCTGATGCAAAGAACTGACTCATTGGAAAAGGCCCTGATGCTGGGAAAGATTGAAGGCAGGAGGAGAAGAGGATGACAGAGGATGAGATGGTTGGATGGTATCACAGACTGACTCAATGGATATGAGTTTGAGCAAGTTCTGGGAGTTGGTGATGTACAGGGCAGCCTGGCATGCTGCAGTCCATGGGGTCGTAGAGTCAGACCCGACTGAGCAACTGAACAGAACTGAACTCTCTCTCTTCTTCTTTCACCCCTATTATGCATAGGTTTATTATTATACCATTTATACCATCCCACAGATCTTGTATGTTGCTTTCACCTTTAAAAAATCTGTCTTTCTTCCTGTTGTTCTGATTGGTGATTTCCATTATTCTAATTTCCAGATCATTTCTTTGTCCTGCATTATTTGGTCAGTTATTCACTACTGTTTGGTTGATTTATATCATGGCAATTGAATTAACTCTAAATGATTCCTCTATAGTTTTTAGTTACATGTTACAGCTATACATACTTGTACTAAGAATTTTTATTAATCCCTTTAGCATTTTTATTATCTCCTAGTAAACTGGAAGTCTGTTTCATTATTAGTTCTTTCAGGGAATTTTTCTCTTGTTCTCCTAATTGAGAGTATTTCCTCTACCATTTCCTTTTACTTTACTTTCTCTCTCTATGAATTTAGGAGAAAGAGAAACAGCTATCTATTGTGGTCCTGAAGGGATGTTTTGATGTGGGATTGTCCCTGTGTTCACTGTATGAGTCCAGTGTTTTTGGTGAGAGGGCTCTTTTCAGTATGAATGCCAGCCATGTTTTTCCTCAGAGTGTGCTGGCCATTATCCCCTTGATAGACAGTGTGATTGGTATTCTGTCCAGAACCTGCACTGGATGTTGAGTGAGCAGGGCTTCCTCTTTATTCTTTGGTTGTCACAGCTTTGTTTGAGGTGGGGCCTGTTCTCCAGTTTTTCAGTAGGAGCCTTGAGTCATGTTGATAAAGCTTCATTGCCCTTGAGGCTTACTGAAGTATGTAAAACCTGTGCAGCCACAGCAAACCTATATATTACCATGCAGGAGTTTGCAGTTTTGCCCAGAAATAGCCCAATTTATGTCTTTGTCTTTGTTACGTTCATCCCAGTTTTAGTTCTAGGCTAGTGCCAGGGATGGGGCTTTGTAGCTGCAGAAATTGAGGTGGTCGTGCTGCCACTTGGGACCAGGGCTTCCTCTGTTCCTGGCCTCTCCAGGACCTGATTGCCCAGATTCAGCTCCAAGCTTCAGTGAAGGATGGGCAGAATGGAGCACTTCCACTAGGAAGAGAATCACTGTGTATTTCTCCTTAGCGGCTGTCAACCCAAGATTTGCATTTCTGTGGTTCCACCTAATATGTGTCCCAAAAAATTCCACTGTGATCTTTATCAACCTGCCCTGTGAGTGTAACTATGAACTCCAATGTCAGATTTATGCCCTGTCATGCACATGCTGACAACTGACTCTGATAATGAACCTATACACATGGTGTATGTGCCAACAATGGCTCTAAGATTCAGCCCATACAACACTCTGAGTCTTCTGAGTGTCTCCATGCAGCTAGCCTGAGTTATTTCCTGAGATTCAGCACCTGGCCGCTGTGTGTACCAGCAGCCCTACCCAACAAGCATTTTGCACTGGTAAATTGTGGTGAGGTGCCAGCTGTCAGGGCTGGCCTCTCTCTATCCTATTTTCTAAGAAGCCGGCTCACACACTCCCTGTGAGCAGAGCCCAGGCCCATCCAGTTCTTCTATCTGCCCCATCAGACCTCCCACAAGGTGAGGGGGCTCCCCCAGCCAAGGGCCTGCTCCTGTGCATATTCTCTCCTTCACAGATTCCTCCTAGGGGTGCTGGATCCATTGTGATGCCTCCTTTGTTGTTGTTGTACTTGGTTATGTGGAGATTTTCCTGCAGCTTTGGTTATGTAAAAGATCTTTTGCCAGTTTTCAGTTGGTTTTCTGTGAGAATTGTTTCACATAGAGATGTATTTTTGATGTATTTGTAGAGAGAGGTGAGCTCCACATCCTCCTACTCTGCCATCTTGTTCCTCTTCCCTGCATTTCTTAATGCAAAATGACTCAGAATTGAAAAGCTTGTCATAAATGAGTCATTTTTGGAAACATACTATTTATACCATTAGTGTTTTTGAATAATGTTTACCATGATAAAAACAGCAAATTAAAAATAAGAAGGTAATTTAATATTTGCTCTTTACAACAAAAATAAAATATGACATGAAAAATAGGTAAAGAATGCAATCCCATGAATCAAGGACATAAGATGTTGTGGTAAAGAGGATCTAAGTTTTCTTCCAATTATTTAGGCCTGTGTGATCCCTTCCTCCATAAGCTGGACCTAGTGAATAACTTTTAATAATGAAATATAGCAAAAGTGATGGAATTTCACTAATGGGATTAGATTTTTAAAAAGTCTATAGTTTATGTCTTCATTGTGTTCTTTACACTCTTTCTTGCTCTAAAAGAAGTCAGCCCACATGTTATCCAGATACTTGCGGCTAAAGCTGAGAGAGGGAGAAGCCTGGCCAACCCCAGTGAGTAACTGAATCCTGCCAACAGCCACATGAAAGTGGCTTCTTCCCCATCAAGCTTTCAGATGAAGCCACAGGTCCAGTTGACACCTTGATTGAAGTCTTGTGAGAGACTTTGAGGCACAGGCACCCAGATAACCTCAGCTGATTTCTGATCAACTATGAAATAACAAATATTTGTTGTTTAAGCCATCTCATTTTATGTTACCTTGTTAGACAGCAATAGAAAACTAATACAGATAACAGCTGCAAATAGACTAGATGTGTTAGTAGATGTTCATAATCTATTCCCATATTTTTCATAAATTACTAAACGACCAGGGCTATAAAGTTTAAAGCTATATATACTAAGGATCCATACATACTTGGGTTTTGAAGGTAATTACTTTGCTATTTAGAAACAGTTGAGTGAACTTTAAAGAGAAATTAGGTGGAAGCTATCTTTCTGCTACTGTTTTGAACTTAGCAACTTGATGATGGCTGTTTGATGAGTCTCTGCAGTCTAGTCTCCAGTTTCGGAGGGGTCCCAAGTTGTACTAGTGGCTGTTGATACTGCACCAGCAAAGGCCAAGTTCTCTTACACTCAAAAGTTCAACAGGTGGGTTCCTACCCTCTGTATTGCAGAACAGACAGCAGTTCCCTTGGGAAGTCAGTTTTGTGATATTCAGAGAGAGAATACTGGCAGCCCAGATAGGAGCCCATACTTGCATTTCTCATAATTACACAATTACTTCTTTTTCTGTTTAAAATCTCCAACACAGTTTTCCCTTCCTGCACTAAACCCAGACTCATGCTTGACTGTATACTTATTGCTGTCGTTGTACAGTTGCTCAGTCATGTCCAACTCTTTGTGACACCATGGACTGCAGCACGCCAGGCTTCCCTGTCCTTCACCATCTCCCAGAACTTGCTCAAACTCATGTCCATTGAGTTAGTGATGCCATCCAACTATTTTATCCTCTGTCATCCCCTTCTCCTTCTGCCTTCCATCTTTCCCAGCATCAGAGTCTTTTCCAGTGAGTTGGCTCTTCACATCAGGTTGTCAAAGTATTGGATCTTCAGCTTTGGCATCAGTCTTTCCAACAAATAATCAGGGTTCATTTCCTCTAGGATTCACTGGCTTGATTTCCTTATGTTCCAAGGAAACCCCAAGAGTCTTTTCCAACAACACAGTTGAAATATATGAATTCTTTGATCCCCAGCCTCCTTTATGGTCCAACTCTCACATCCATACATGACTACTGGAAAAACCATAGCTTTGACTAGAAAATTCCTTGTTGGCAAAGTAAAGTCTCTCTTTTTTAATGTGTTGTCTAGGTTGGTCATAGCTTTCCTTCCAAGGAACAAACGTCTTTTAATTTTGTGGCTGCGATCAACCATCTGTGGTGATTTTGGAGCCCAAGCAAATAAAGTTTGTCACTGTTTCCATTTTTTCCCCATCTATTTGCCATGAAGTGATGGGACAAGATGCCATGAATTTCATTTTTTGAATGTTGAGTTTTAAGCCAGCTTTTTCACTCTCTTCTATCACCTTCATCAAGAGGCTCATTGGCTCAAAAGGCTTCTTCACTTTCTGCCATTAGGGTGGTATCATCTGCATACCTGGGGTTATTGATACTTCTCCTGGCAATTTTGATTCCAGCTTGTGCTTCATCCACCCAGGCATTTTGCATGATGTACTCTGTTAAATAAGCAGGGTGACAATATACAGCCTTAACACACTCCTGTCCCAATTTGGAACCAGTCCATTGTTCCATGTCTGGTTCTAACTGTTGCTTCTTGACCTGCAAACAGGTTTCTCAAGAGGTACGTGACATTATATGGTATTCCCATCTCTTTAAGAATTTTCCACAGTTTGTGGTGATCCACAGAGTCAAAGGCTTTAGTGTAGTCATGAAACAGGGTAGACATTTTTCTGGAAGTCTCTTGTTTTTTCTATGAGCAACGGATATTAGCAATTTGATCCCTAATTCCTCTGCCTTTTCTAAATCCAGCTTGTATATCTGGACATTCTTGGTTCACATACAGTTGAAGCCTAGCTTGGATGATTTTGAGCTTTACTTTGCTAGCATGTGAAGTAAGTATAATTGTGAATTAGTTTGAACATTCTTTGGCATTATCCTGCTTTGGGATTGGAATGAAAACTGACACTTTCCTATCCTGTGGCCACTGCTGAGTTTTCCAAATTTGCTGGCATATTGAGTGCAGCACTTTCACAGCATCACATTTGAGGATTTGAAACAGCTCAGTTGGAATTCCATCACCTCCACTAGCTTTGTTTTGTAGTGATTCCTGAAGCACACTTGATTTCACATTTCAGGTGTCTGGCTCTAGGTGAGTGATCCCACTATTGTGTTTACTTGGGTCATTAAGATCTTTTTTTGTATAGTTCTTCAGTGTATTCTTGCCACCTCTTCTTAATATCTTCTGCTTTTGTTAGGTCCATACTGTTTCTGCCCTTTATTGTACCCATCTTTGCATGAAATATTCCCTTGGTATCTCTAATTTCCTTGTACAGATCTCTAATCCTTCACATTCTATGCTTTCCTCTATTTCTTTGCAGTTTTCACTTAGGGAGGCTTTCTCATCTCTCCTTGCTATTCTTTGGAACTTCACATTCAGATGAATATACCTTTCTTTTTCTCCTTTGCCTTTCCCTTCTCCTCCTTTCTCAGCTATATGTAAGACCACCTCACACAACCATTTTGCCTTTGAATTTCTTTTTCTTGGGCTTGGTTTTGATCTCCACCTCCCATAAAATGTTACATACTTCCATTCTTAAGACACTCTCTCAAATGCAAATCAAAACCACAATGAGATACCATTTCACGCCAGTCAGAATGGCTGCAATCGAAAAGTCTACAAGCAATAAATGCTGGAGAGGGTGTGGAGAAAAGGGAGCCCTCTTACACTGTTGGTGGGAATGAAAACTAGTACAACCACTATGGAGAACAGTGTGGAGATTCCTTAAAAAACTGGAAATAGAACTGCCTTATGACCCAGCAATCCCACTGCTGGGCATACACACTGAGGAAACCAGAATTGAAAGAGACACATGTATCCCAATGCTCATCGCAGCACTGTTTATAATAGCCAGGACATGCAAGCAACCTAGATGTCCATCAGCAGATGAATGGATAAGAAAGCTGTGGTACATATACACAATGGAGTGTTACTCAGCCATTAAAAAGAATTCATTTGAATCAGTTCTAATGAGGTGGATGAAACTGGAGGCTATTATACAGAGTGAAGTAAGCCAGAAAGAAAAACACCAATATAGTATACTAATGCATATATATGGAATTTAGAGAGATGGTAACTATAACCCTGTGTGCAAGACAGCAAAAGAGACACAGATGTATAAAACAGTCTTCTGGACTCTGGGAGAGGGAGTGGGTGGGATGATTTGGGAGAATGGCATTGAAACATGTATAATATTATATAAGAAATGAATTGCCAGTCCAGGTTTGATGCAGGATACAGGATGCTTTGGGCTATTGCACTGGGATGACCCAGAGGGATGGTATGGGGACAGAGGTGGGAGGGGGGTTCAGGATGGGGAACACGTGTACATCCGTGGTGGATTCATGTTGATGTATGGCAAAACCAATACAATATTGTAAAGTAATTAGCCTCCAACTAAAATAAATAAATTTAAATTAAAAAAAAAAAGACATTCTCTCTGTCAGATCTAATCTAAATTGAATCTATTTGTTACTTCCATTGTATAATCACAAGGGATTTGATATAGGTCATACATGAATGGCCTAGTGGTTTTCCCGACTTTCTTCAATTTCAGTCTGAATTTGGCAATAAGGAGTTCATGATCTGAGCCACAGTCAGCTCCCAGTCTTGTTTTTGCTGACTGTATAGAGCTTCTCCATCTTTGGCTGCAAAGCATATAATCAATCTGATTTCAGTATTAACTATCAGGTGATGTCCATGTTTAGAATCTTCTCTTTTGTTGTTGGTAGAGAGTGTTTGCTATGACCAGTGGGTTCTCTTGGCAAAATACTTTTAACTTTGTCCTGTTGCATTTTGTTCTCCAAGGCCAAACTTGCCTGTTACTGCAGGTATCTCTTGACTTCCCACTTTTGCATTCCTGTTTCCTATAATGTAAAGGACATCTTTTGTTGATGTTAGTTCTAGAAGGTCTTGTAAGTCCTCATAGAACCATTCAACTTCAGCTTCTTCAGCATTAGAGGTTGGGGCATAGGCTTGGATTACTGAGATATTGAATGGTTTGCCTTGTAAAGGAACAGAGATCATTCTGTCATTTTTGAAATTGCACCCAAGTATTGCATTTTGTGCACTTTTGTTGACTATGATGGCTATTCCTTTTCTTCTAAGGAATTCTAGCCCACAGTAGTAGAGATAATGGTCATTTAAATTAAATTCGCTCATTCCAGTTCATTTTAGTTCACTGATTCCTAAAATGTCAATGTTCACTCTTGCCATCTCCTGTTTGACCACTTCCAGTTTGCCTTGATTCATGGACCTAACATTCTAGGTTCTTATGCAATATTGTTCTTTACAGCACTGGACTTTCACCACCAGACACATCCACTACTGGGCATTGTTTCCACTTTGGGTCAGCCTCTTCATTCCTTCCAGAGCTATTGCTTCACTCTTCTCCAGTAGCACGTCGGGCACCTACTGACCTGGGGAGTTCATCTTACAGTGTCACATCCTTTTGCCTTTTCACATTATTCATGGGGTTCTCAAGGAAAGACTTCCCTGGTGTCTCAGATGGTAAAGCGTCTGCCTACAATGTGGGAAACCTGGCTTCAATCCCTGGGTCAGGAAGATCTCCTGGAGAAGGAAATGGCAACCTATTCCAGTATTCTTGCCTGGAAAATCCCATGGATGGAGGAGCCTGGTAGGCTACAGTCCATGGGGTTGCAGAGAGTTGGACACAATTGAGCGACTTCACTTCAAGGAAGAATGCTGAAGTGGTTTGCCATTCCCTTGTCCGTTGGACCATATTTTGTCAGAACTCTCCACCATGGCCCATCCATCTTGGGTGGCCCTACATGGCATGGCTCATGGTTTCATTGAGTTAAACAAGACTGTGATCCGTGTGATCAGTTTGGTTAGTTTTTTGTGATTGTGGTTTTCATTTTGTCTGCCCTCTGATGGATGAGGATAAGAGGCTTGTGGAGACCTCCTGATGAGAGGGATGGAGGGGCTAGCTGTCGGGGAAGTTGCTCTGGTGGGCAGGGCCATGCTCAGTAAATCTTTAATCCAATTTTCTGCTGATGGGTGGGGCTGTGTTCCTTATTGGTAGGGATAATGGTGGTAATGGTGACATCCTTCACAAGGACATATGCCAGCTTTCTGCCGCTCCCAGGACTTATAAAAAACAGGTAATATATCAATTGTGGCTTTTATCCAAACTATATTTTATTTTATAATATACTTATGCATGGCTACCTCTCTGTGAAACCTTAATAGAGAGTTCATTTATTAATTTAATAAGACCTGGTCTCAAAAATTGTATTGATTGCCACCTTTTTATCGTGAAGATTTTTTTTTCTAGTTATAGTTCTCTACCTCCAGATACTGTTTCAATTCTTAGTCTTCTCTCTTCATTTTGAGCTCCCCACCCCCGCATTGCATTCAGTGCAATTCAATACAAATAAACAAATATAATTCATAGATTTTTATAACTATGTCTATATATTTGTATATATATTTGTATTGAGTTGAATTGTATTATATTTGTATTGAATTATATTGAATTTGTTTAGAACAAAGTAGTTTCAGGTTTGCTGAAGGTTAAGTTTGAATAGGAATGGGGAGTGCATTTTTAGAATTCTTTGTCCGAGTTCTGCGAAAACAGTCTTTGACATTGTCTTAGGGATTATATCAAATCTATATGTTGTCATGGGGAGCCTGATCATTTTAACAATATTAATTATTTCAATCAGTGAGCACAATGTATACCTCAACTTGTTTAGGTCATCTTCAATTTCTCAGTTTGGCACAGTTTTCCAAGTACAAGTCATTTATCTTCTTGATTAGTCATTCCTAGGTATTTTATTCTTTTTCATGCTAATGTAAATAACATTATTTTCTTAATTTCTCTTTTGATAGTTTGTTGTCAGTATATATAGATTTCTATATGTTAATTTTGTAACCTACAACTTCACTGAATTCATGAGTTTTAATACTTTTTATTGAAGCCACTTTAAGATTATATATATATATATATATATATATATATATATATATATATAATGCCATTTCTAAAAAGTGATGGTTTAACTTCTTTCTTTTACATTTGGATTGCTTTACTTTCTTTCTTTTTGTGTCTCATTGTTGTGGCTAGGACTTTCAATACTATACTGAACTAAACTATTTAGAGCGGGCATCCTTGTCTTGTTTCTGATATTAGAGAAAATGCTTTCAGAGTCCCACGATTGAATAGGAATTAAGCTGTGGTTTTGTCACATATGGCCCTTATTATATTGAGGTATGTTCTCTCTGGGCTTACCAGGTGGTGCCAATGGTAAAGAACCCACCTGCCAATGCAGGAGTAATAAGAGACACAGGCTTGATCCCTGGGTTGGGAAGATCCCCTGGAGATCATGGCAACCCAGTCCAGTAGTCTAGCCTGGAGAATCCCAGGGACAGAGGAGACTGGCAGGCTACAGTCTATAGGGTCATAAAGAGTTGCACACGACTGAAGTGACTTAGCATGCATGCACACACGTGTTCTCTCTATGCCCACATTTGGGAGAGTTTTTATTATTAATAGATATTGAGTTTTTCTAAAGCCTTTTCTACATCTTTTGAGTAGATCATACAGTTTTCATTCTTCATTTTGTTAATGTGGTATACCACACTGCCTGGTCTGTGGATATTGAACCATTCTTGCAGTCCTGGTAGAAATCCCACTTAATTATAGTGTCCAATCTGTATTAATACCTTATTCAGTTTGGACGTTGATATTTGTTCAGGATTTTTGCATCTATGTACTTCAAGGATATGGACTCATACTTTTCTTTTCTTATGTTTTTGTCTGGTTTTGATACCAGTTCAGTGTTGGTCTTGTAGAATTAGTTTAGTAAAAATCTTTACTGTTAGATATTTTGGACTAGTTTGAAAAGGATATGTTACCTCTCCTGTAAATAATGTTCAAATTCATCTATAAAGGTGTATAATCCTGGACTTCTGTTTACTGGGAGATTTTAAAATTACTGGTTCAATTTCATTACTCATAATTGTTCTAATCATATTTTCTAGTTCTTCCTGATTCAGTCTTGATGGATGATAAGTTTCTAGTAATTTATCAATTTCTTCTAGCTTGTCTGTTTTTTGGCATATAATTGTATTGCTCTTATGATAATTTGTGTGTTTGTGTTGGTTGTAACTTAATATCTTTAATTTTTTTAAAAAATTTTCTGATTTTATTTGGTCCCTCTCTCTTTCTTCCTTGATGGGTCTGGCTAAAGGTTTATCTTTTTTTTTTTTTTTTAACTTTTCAGAAAACCAGCTTTTATTTTCATTGATCTTTACTATTTTTCATCTCCATTTCATTTATTTCTTCTGTGATTTTTATGATTTATTTCCTCTACTAATTTTGCATTTTGTTTGCTCTCTTTCTAGTTCCTTTTGGGGAAGATTAGATTGTGCATATTTGAGATATAGACTTTGGTTTCTAATGTTGCCATTTGTATCCGTTTCTGTGTAATTTTATTTCCCTTTTGATTTCTCTATTGATCTATTGGTTATTTAGTAGCATATTGTTTAGCCTTCAGTGTTTCACCTTTTTTCTTTCAGCTTTTCTCTAGTAGTTTATTTCTAGTCAAGTATTGTATTTGGGAAAGAATTTTGTTAAGATTTCAATCTACTTCAAATTATTGAGACGTATTTTGTGGGCTAGCATATGATTTATTCTAGATAATGTTCCATGTGAACTTCAAAAGAATGTATATTCTGATTTTAGTAAAGTTGTTCTTTGTATATTTATTAATTCCATCTGATCTAACGTGTCATTTTAAGATCAATGTTTCCTTATTTTCTGTCTAATTATCTGTTCATTAATGTAAGTGAACTTTTAAAATTTCCTATTATTGCTACTGCCAATTTTGCTCTGTATATCTGTTAATATTTGTATTACTTATTTAGGTGTTCCTATGTTGGGTACTTTGCCAACAAAGGTCCGTCTAGTCCAGGCTATGGTTTTTCCTGTGGTCATGTATGGATGTGAGAATTGGACTGTGAAGAAGGCTGAGCACCAAAGAATTGATGCTTTTGAACTGTGGTGTTGGAGAAGACTCTTGAGAGTGCCTTGGACTGCAAGGAGATCCAACCAGTCCATTCTGAAGGACATCAGCCCTGGGATTTCTTTGGAAGGAATGATGCTATAGCTGAAACTCCAGTCCTTTGGCCACCTCATGCGAAGAGTTGACTCATTGGAAAAGACTCTGATGCTGGGAGGGATTGGGGGCAGGAGGAGAAGGGGACGACAGAGGATGAGATGGCTGGATGGCATCACTGACTCGATGGACGTGAGTCTCAGTCAACTCCAGGAGTTGGTGATGGACAGGGAGGCCTGGCGTGCTGCGATTAATGGGGTCGCAAAGAGTCGGACACAACTGAGCGACTGATCTGATCTGATGTTTGGTGTATGTACATTTACAGTTGCTATGTCTTCTGGTTAAATTGATCCCTGATTTTTAGGGGATACCTTTCTTTGTCTTTTGTTATAGTCTTTACTTTTTATTTATTTTTTATTGGAGGGTAATTATTTTACATTATTGTGTCACAATACACCAACATAAATTAGCCTTAGGTATACATATGCCCCATTCTTCTTGAACCTCCCTCCCAGCTCCCACCCTTTGAGCTTGACACAAAGCGCTGGACTTGAGCTCCCTGAATCACACAGCAAATTTCCACTGGCTATCAGATTTTCATACAGTAATGTATATATTACAGTGCTACTCTCTCAATTTGTCCCACGCTCTTCACCCCTGATCCGCGAGTCTGTTCTCTATGTCTGCATCTCCACTGCTGTCCTGCAGATAGGTTCATCAGTACCATCTTTCTGGATTCCATACATATGCATTAACATACAATATTTGTTTTTCCTTGTATGACTAACTTTACTCTGTATAGTAGGCTCTAGGTTCATCCACCTTGTAAGAACAGACTCAAATGCAATCCTATTTATGGCTGAGTAATATACTATTTTGTATATATATCACAGCTGCTTCATCCATTCATCTGTTGATAGACATCTAGGTTGCTTCCATATCCAAGCTATTGTAAATAATGCTGACATGAACATTAAGGTACATGTGTCTTTTTCAGTTATGTTTTCCTCAGGGTATATGCAATAGTGTGGTTGCTTGGTCTTGTGGTAATTTTAGTCCTAGTTTTTAAAGGAATCTTCATGCTGTCTTCCATAGTGGCTGTATCAATTTGCATTCCCACCAACAGTGCAAGAGAGTTCCATTTGCTCAACACCCTCTCTATCAGTTATTGTTTACATATTTCTTAATGATGGCCATTGTGACTGGTATGTGACTCTTTGTAGTTTGATTTGCATTTCTCTATAATGAGTGATGCTGAGCATCTTTTCAAGTGTTTTTTAGCCATCTGTATTATCTTCTTTGGAGAAATGTCTATGACTTCTGCCCACTTTTACTGGGTTGTTTGTTTCTCTGGTACTGAGCTACATGAGCTACTTGTAAATTTTGGAGATTAATCCTCTGTCTTTTGTTTTGTTTGCTATTATTTTCTCTCATTCTGAGGGTTGTCTTCTCATCTTGTTCATAGTTTCCTTCACAGTGCAAAAGCTTTTAAGTTTAATTACAGGGGTATTCTTTCTGCCCCATTCTGATGCCTATGTCAGAAGCTTTCTCTATCTCCTTTATACTTTAATAAAACTTTATTACACAAAGGCTCTGAGCGATCAAGCCTCATCTCTGGCCCCGGATTGAATTCTTCTCCTCCGGGGGCCAAGAATCCCGGTGTCTTCGCGTGATTCAACAACAACCTTTCATCTTGGGGCCTCGTCCGGGATCCTTCAGGACAAGATGGGGTCTAACAATTCCAGCCTCACTCCTTTGAACTGTATCCTGAAAAACTGGGATAGACTTGATCCCCAGGGCTTAAAGCAGACACACCTGGTCTTCCTATGTGATACTGCACGGCCATGTTATCCATTGGAGGATACTGGCGAATGGTGGCCAGTTGGAGGGTCTCTTAAGTATAATACTGTTCTACAATTAGACCGGTTCTGTAAGGAACAAGGGAAATGGGTAGAAGTAGCATGTGTTGCCCTTTTTCTCTCTGTGAAATATGCCAGACCTGTGTCCTAAGGGTATAGATTTGGGTGTGAAACCTTCAGCTCCCTCCTGTCCTCTTACTTTGCCCCTGTACCTGGGACTCCAAACTGGGATTCAAACTGCCCACGTGGAGGTCCAAACAACTCCTGTCTCAGTACGACCTCAGACTACTCTGGTTTCAGTAGAAACTCAGACCATCGAAGTAAGAGATGAGATGGAGGACAGGACAAAGAGAAGAGGAAAAACAGGTTTCTCCAATCTATCCCTGGGATCATATGCGCAGAGCAGCCAGAGAGACTGAGGAACAGCCACACAAGCTGTTGCCTCTTTATGAAACACCCATCGGGAGAAATAATCAGTCTGTGAGAGTTAATAAGCCTTTCTCTTATCAAGAAATACAAAGAATCAAGGAGGATCTGGGAGACCACTTGGAAGGATATGATGTATATCTTGGGACAAACGCTGACTCCTGAGTCAAAGACTTGAGTTTTGGGAAAAGCGGTTGCTTATGGAGATGAATGGCTTGGTAATGAATCAGTAGGGAAGAGGGAGAATGAGATAGCGGCCCTCCCCACTGACTGGGACTACAACACAGCTAAAGGAAGATGGGATCAGAGTCATTTTGTAGATGTATTCTTGAAGGACTTAGGCAGGCCTTTAAACTATGTCAAATTGGCAGACATAGAACAGGAGGAAAAGGAAGCTCCTGGTAAATTCCTAGATACACTGAGAGAAGCCCTTCGCAGATTCACTGAGATTGATCCCGAAAGTGAAGAGGGAAAAGTGATCTTTAAGGATAGATTTCTCACTCAGTCGGCTCCAGATATCCACCGTAAGCTATTAAAACAGGCATATGGACCAAATCAGTCTTTAGATACTCTGTTACAACTGGCTCAGACAGTCTATTATGGTAGGGAATATGAGGGAAAGAGAGAAAGGCAAAAAAAGACTAAGGGAAAGGCGGAAGCCTTCGCCATGGCTATGAAAAACGTTCTTAAACAGCCTGAGAAAAATGCCCAGAGGGGCCCAGGTGAAAAGGGATGGGCTTGCTATTACTGTGGAAAGGAGGGACACCTCAAGCGGGATTGCCCTCAGGCATCTAAGCCGCCCCCGGCTCCATGTCCAGTCTGCAAAGGACCACACTGGAAGAGAGACTGCCCCCAGAGGAGTAGGTCTCCGGGGTCGGACTCTCAAGACAATCAGGACTGAAGGTGCCCGGGGGTCCCCACACAAGCTCCCGTCCAGTTACACCTGAGGAACCCTAGGTATTAATAATTGAGGGGGGCCAATCCGTCGATTTCCTTTTAGATATTGGGGCAACTTATTCTGTGCTTACTGAAGCCCCTGGCCCACTTTCTTCCCCATCCGCTTCCGTAATGGAACTGTCTGGATGAGCCAAAAGGTATTATTTCAGTTATTTTTTTATCTTGCAACTAGGATTCTGTGCTGTTTTCACACAAGTTTCTGATCGTGCCAGAATCTCCCTCACCCCTTTTGGGAAGGGATATACTGAGCAAGGTCCATGCCTCTGTTTTCATGAATATGGAGCCCTTCCTTTCTCTCCCTTTGGTTGAACAAAATATAAATACTAGAGTATGGGCTGATGGGAAATCTGTGGGTTGAGCACAAAATGCTATCCCTGTAGTTGTTAAGCTCAAAGACCCACACGTATTTCCACGTAAGAAGCAGTATCCACTGAAACCTGAAGTTAAGGAAGGGTTAAAACCCATCATCAAAAATTTAAAGGAGCAGGGACTATTAATTCCCTGTAACAGTCCTTGCAACACTCCTATTTTGGTTATAAAGAAATCGAATGGTAAATGGAGACTAGTTCAAGATTTACAAATAATAAATGAGGCTGTAGTTCCTTTACATCCCGTGGTGCCTAATCCTAATACTCTATTGTCTGAAATTCCTGAACGGGCCAAATATTTCTCAGTAATTGATTTAAAGGATGCCTTCTATTCAGTGCCTTTGGCAGAAGAAAGTCAATTTCTATTTGCCTTTGAAGACCCTATGCAGCCAGCTTCTCAGTTAACCTGGACAGTTTTGCCCCAGGGATTTTGTGACAGTCCTCACTTATTTGGACAAAGTTTGTCATGGGATCTACAAAACTTTAATAGCTCTGAAGCAGTGGTGTTACAATATGTAGATGATATTTTGCTCTGTGCTGAGACAGAGGAAGCTTGTTCACGAGCCTCAGAAGATTTCTTAAACTTTCTGGCAGACTGTGGTTACAAGGCATCAAGAGAAAAGGCTCAGCTTTGTCAACAATCTGTTAGATATCTGGGCCTAATCATATCAGAAGGGACTAGGGCCATAGGCCCTGAGAGAATTAAACCGATACTAAATCATCCCCTACCTATAACTTTAAGACAATTGAGAGGATTTTTGGGGAATCACTGGTTACTGTCGCATTTGGATTCCGGGTTATGGGGAACTTGCCCGGCCTTTATATAAACTTATAGCTGAAACTCAGCAGGCCCAAACTGACAAACTGATTTGGTCTCCAGAAACTCAAAAGGCTTTTAAGGTTCTTCAGACTGCTATCCTGCAAGCTCCAGCTCTGAGCTTGCCCACAGGGTCAGAATTTAATTTGTTTGTCACTGAAAGAAAAGGTGTGGCATTGGGAGTTTTGACACAACCCCGAGGGCCTCACCAGCAACCTACTGCTTATCTAAGCAGAGAATTAGATGTAGTTTAGATGTAGGTGGCCCCACTGCCTAAGAGTAATTGTGGCAGCGGCTTTATTAGCACCTGAAGCTTTAAAAATAATTAATGGACGAAACCTTACTGTACTGACTTCTCATGATGTGAGTGGAATCTTAAATTCTAAGGTTAATATTTGGATGACAGACAGTAGGCTTCTTAAGTATCAGTCATTGTTGTTAGAAGGATCAGTAACTAAGCTTAAAGTTTGTGGAAATCTAAATCCTGCCACTTTCCTTCCTGAGAAGGAAAATGAAACACCTGATCACGATTGTTCTCAATTCCTAACTTTAAACTATGCAGCTCAGGAGGATCTAAAGGATACCCCATTAGACAATCCTGACATGGAAATATTTACAGATGGCAGTTCTTTTGTTCAGGATGGAAAGCGTAAAGCAGGTTATGCCATGGTGACTGCTAAACAGGTTTTGGAAGCAAAATCTCTCCCCCAGGGAACCGGTGCTCAGTTAGCGGAGCTTGTGGCTCTGACCCGAGCTCTAGCGTTAAGCAAAGGGCAGCAGATGGGCCTGATAACCTATGTGAGCTTACTTCTGCTGACTCCAAATATCCTGAGTCTGCCGTTGGATCCTCAAGACAATGTCTTCCTGTCCTGGGCTCACTCCTATGCTGCATTCCACGATCGGTCTAACTGCTGGGTCTCTGGAGCACTCCCCTCTTCATCAGTGGAAGGCTTCCCATGGTGGACATCTCCACTTCAAGGAAAAGACTTTCTCCAAGTCTGTGAATACCTTTGACAACAATCATATGCGATGCCTCTTCTTCATCTGATGACATCTACCAACCCTAAAATGGACTGGTGCAACACTTTGTACTCTAACTATGGACACAATGTGACTTTTAATTTTGATTATACATTGTCTCAGTTCAATGACTATTTTGCTACATATAAGGTAAATAGGTCTAGATCTAATGGTTTTTTACCTGACGTTTATCAAATATGGGATGAGGTTACATGGCTAACTCCTGAAAAAGGACGTTTAATATCTACTGCCTCTATATGCTGGGAACAAACAGGGCCGTCCCCAAAAGTTAGCCAACAACTTAATTACAATAATTCTTATTGTTTTGTTCTTGCTGTTTGTTCCCTGCATCTGTAACTGTATAACTGGATTTGTTTCTAGCTGCATGAAAGCTTTTAAGTTACAAATGGTTGTTCAAACTCCTGCTACTGCTGTAGCTTCCTCCAGCTACTATTTGGGGCCCTGGATCAGATATCCTCAATATGAGGATTAGGAGAATATGTTGCCTCACCAATTTAGGGGACAATGCCCCTTGTCAGCTCGGAAGTAGTTATGGAATGAGAACAACGCCCCTTTTCCCTAGGCAACATAATTCTCCTAAAAGAAAAGGGGGGAATGAGAGAGTCAGTTCCTAGGCAGGTTGATAGGGAGTTTAGGGGTCCCCAAGGAGAGAGGGGTCTGGAATTCTCAAGGAGGAAGAAGGGACAAACTTTTTTTCTTTCTCCACATTCCTTAGGATTATATAACAATAATGTATCCTGCCTAAGGACAGTCTTTGGATTCAACCTTCTGTTATCTTAAAATGTTAATTATGGGAGTAGACCTGGTCTTTATAAGGATGTATCTTGCCTGAGGACAGTGTTATCTTAAAATGTAAATTATGGGAGTAGGTCTGATGAGGTCTTTACAACCTCCAGATATTCTTTGGATTATATAACTTCATTGTTAACACTAGTAAGCGGGTATTCTTTCTGCCCCCTTCTGATGCCTATGTCAGAAGCTTTCTCTGTCTCCTTTATACTTTAATAAAACTTTATTACACACACACACAAAAAGTTTAATTACATCCCATTTGTTTATTTTTGGTTTTATTTCCATTATTCTAGGCAATGGGTCATAGAGTATCTTGCTGTGGTTTATGGCAAAAAGTATTCTGTCTGTGTTTTCCTCTAAGAGTTGTATAATTTATGGCCTTACATTTGGGTCTTCAATCCACTTGAGTTTATATTTGTGTATGGTGTTAGGTCTTACAAATAACCGAGAAAAGAAGAAAAGTGAAAGGCAAAGAAAAAAAGAAAAGATATACACATCTGAATGCAGAGTTCCAGTGAATAGCAAGGAGAGATTAGAAAGTCTTCCTAAGTGATCAATGCAAAGAAATAGAGGAAAACAATAGAATGGGAACGAGTAGAGATCTGTTCAAGAAAATTGAAGATACCAAGGGAACATATCATGCAAAGAATGGCACAACAAAGGGCAGAAACTGTATGGACCTAACCAAAACAGAATATATTAAGAAAAGGTGGCAAGAATACACAGAAAAATTATGGAAAAAAATTTTAATGACCCAGTTAACAATGATAGTGTGATCACTCACCTAGAGGAAGGCATCTTGGAATGTGAAGTCAAGTAGGCCTTAAGTAGAATCACTATGAACAAAGCTGGTGGAGGTGATGGAACTCCAGCTAAGCTATTTCAAATCCTAAAAGATGATACTGTTAAAGTGCTGCACTCAATATGCCAGCAAATTTGGAAAATTCAGCAATGGCTACAGGACTGGAAAAGGTCAGTTTTCATCCCAATCCCAAAGGAAAGCAGTGTCAAAGAATGTTCAAACTATTGCACATGTGCACTCATCTCACATGCTAACAAAGTAATGCTCAAAATCCACTAAGCTAGGCTTCAGTAGTATGTGAACCGAGAACGTCCAGATGTTCAGGCTGAATTTAGTAAAGGCAGAGGAACAAGAGATCAAATTGCCAACATCCGTTGGATCATAAAAAAAGCAAGAGAATTCCAGAGAAATATCTACTTTGTTTCACTAAAGCCTTTGACTGTGTGGATCACAACTAATTGTGGGAAATTCTTAAAGAGATGGGAATACCAAACCATCTTACCTGCCTCCTGCAAAATCTGTATGCAGGTCAAGAAGGCAACAGTTAAAATCGGACATGGAATTCTCTGTGTCTACTGGGATGATCATATGGTTTTTATCTCTCAGTTTTTGATATGGTGTATCACATTGATTGATCTGCATATGTTGAAGAATCTCTGCATCCCTGTGATACAGTCTACTTGATCATGATGTATGATTCTTTTAATGTTGGATTCTGTTTGCTAGAATTTCATTGAGGATTTTTGGATCTATGGTCATCAGTGATATTGATCTGCCATTTCTTTTCTTTTCTGACATTTTTGTCTAGTTTTTGTATCAGGGTGATGGTGGTTTGGTAGAAGGAGTTTGGGAGTTTTTCTTCCTTTGCAGTTTTTGGAAGAGTTTGAGCAGGATAGATGTTAATTTTTCTCTAAACTTTTGTTAGAATTTGCCTGTGTAACCATCTGTCCATGGGGGTTTTGGTTGTTAGAAAATTTTGATTTCTGTGCTTATGATTGGTCTGTTTGTATTTTCTATTTCTTCATCGTTCTGTTTTGGAAAGTTATACTTTTCTAAGAATTTGTCAATTTCTTCCAGGTTGTCCATTTTATTTTCATATAATTGCTGATGCTGTGCTGATGTGCTCAGTCATGGCTGACTCTTTGCAATCCCATGGACTGTAGCTCATGAGATTCCTCTGTCCATGGAATTTTCCAGGCAAGAATACTGGAGAGGGTTGTCATTTCCTTCTCCAGGACAGTTGCTGATAGTACTTTCTTATGATCATTTGTATTTCTGTATTATCTGTTGTAACTTCTCCTTTTTCATTTCTAATTTTATTGATTAGGATCTTCTCCCCAAATTTTATTTTTCTTTCTTTTTTTTTTAAATGAATCTGGCTAGTGCTTTCTCAATGGTTTATCTTCTCAAAGCACCAGCTTAGTTTTATTGATATTTGCTACTGCAACAGACTGGTTCCAAATAGGAAAAGGAGTACATCAAGGCTGTGTATTGTCACCCTGCTTATTTAACTTATATGCAGAGTACATCATGAGAAACCCTGAGCTAGAAGAAGCACAAGCTGGAATCAAGATTGCTGGGAGAAATATCAATAACCTCAGATATGACGATGACACCACCCTTATGTCAGAAAGTGAAGAGGAACTAAAAAGCCTCTTGATGAAAGTGAAAGAAGAGCGTAAAAAAGTTGGCTTAAAGCGCAACATTCAGAAAACTAAGATCATGGTATCTGGTCCCATCACTTCATGGAAAATAGATGGGGAAACAGTGGAAACAGTGTCAGACTTTATTTTGGGGGTCTCCAAAATCACTGCAGATGGTGATTGCAGCCGTAAAATTAAAAGATGCTTACTCCTTGGAAGGAAAGTTATGACCAACCTAGATAGCATATTCAAAAGCAGAGACATTACTTTGCCAACAAAGGTTCGTCTAGTCAAGGCTATGGTTTTTCCAGTAGTCATGTATGGATGTGAGAGTTGGACTGTGAAGAAAGCTGAGCACTGAAGAATTGATGCTTTTGAACTGTGGTGTTGGAGAAGACTCTTGAGAGTCCCTTGGACTGCAAGGAGATCCAACAAGTCCATTCTAAAGAAGACCGGTCCTGGGTGTTCTTCGGAAGGAATGATGCTAAAGCTGAAACTCCAGTACTTTGGCCACCTCATGTGAAGAGTTGACTCACTGGAAAAGACTCTGATGCTTGGAGGAATTGGGGGCAGGTGGAGAAGGGGACGACAGAGCATGAGATGACTGGATGGCATCACGGACTCGATGGGTGTGAGTTTGAGTGAACACCAGGACTTGGTGATGGACAGGAAGGCCTGGCGTGCTGCGATTCATGGGGTCGCAAAGAGTTGGACACGACTGAGCGACTGTACAGAACTGAACCGATTGTCTCTTTAATTTTTTTTTCCCATTTATTTCTGCTCTTGTATTTATGATTTCTTTCCTTCTACTAACTTTGTGGTATTTTTTGTCCTATTTTTCTAGTTGTTTAAGGTGTAAGGTTTGGTTTTTTATTTGATGTTTCTCTTGTTTTTTTTTTGCAATAGACTTGT
The DNA here is from genome assembly GCF_027580195.1 of Bos mutus. NCBI lineage: Eukaryota > Metazoa > Chordata > Mammalia > Artiodactyla > Bovidae > Bos > Bos mutus. The sequence goes on from NC_091633.1 coordinate 70,502,716, forward strand.
ATTGCTATAAACTTACTTCCTGGCATTGCTTTTATTGATCCCATAGGTTTTTAGTTGTTGTGTTTTCATTGTCATTTGTTTCTAGGTATATTTTGATTTCTTTTTTTTCCCCTTCTTCAGTGATCTATTGTTTATTCAGAAATATATTGTTTATAGCTTCCATGTGTTAGTGTTTTTTGTAGTTTTTTTTCCCCCTGTGAAAGTGAAATTCACTCAGTCATGTCCGGCTCTTTGTTACCCCATGGACTATGGTCCATGGAATTCCCAAGGCCAGAATACTACAGTGGGTAGCCTTTCCCTCTTCTAGGAGAACTTCCCAACCCAGGGATCAAACCCTGGTCTCTCGCATTGCAAGCGGATTCTTCACCAGCTGAACCACCAGAGAAGCCCAAGTTAGCATCTCATCTTATAGCATTGTGGTCAGAAAGGATGCTGGAAATGATTTCAATTAAAAAAAAAAAAGTTTCAAGACTTGATTTGTGAGCCAGTATGCGATCTGTCTCAGAGAGTATTCCATGTGCACATGAGAAAAATTAAAATCTGCTCTTTTTCATGGAATGCCCGGTAGATATCAATTATGTCCAAATGGTCCAATGTATCATTTAAAGTTTATGCTTCCTTAGTAATTTTCTGTCTGGATTATCTGTCTTTTGGCATGATTGAAGAATTAAAGTCCCCCACTATTATTGGGTTACTATCAATTTTCACTTTTGCCTTATGTATTGAGGTGCTCCTATGCTGTGTGCATATGTATTATAATTGTTATAGCTTCTTCTTGGATTGATCCTTGATCATTATGTAGTGTCCTTCCTTGTCCCTTGTAATGCTATTTATTTTAAAGTCTATTTTATCTGAGTATTGCTACTCCCACTTTCTTTTGATTTCTGATTCCTCAGAATATCTTTTTCAAGCCCCTCACTTTCAGTCTGTATGTGTCCCAAAGTCTGAGGTGAGTGTCTTATAGACAGCATATATAGGTTTTGCATTTGTATCCATTCAGCCAATCTGTGTCTTTTGGTGGCAGCATTTATTCCATTCATGTTGAAGGTAATTATTGATATGTATGATCCTATTACCATTTACTTATTGTTTTGGGTTTGTTTTTGTAGGCCTTTTCTTTCTCTTTTGTTTCCTGTCTAGAGAAATTCCTTTAGTATTTGTTGTGAAACAGTTTGGTGATGCTAAATTCTCTTAATTTTTGCTTGTTCATAAATCTTTTGACTTATGGACAAATCTGAGTCCATATTGAGTCTTAAAATCTGAATGAAATCCTTGGTGGACAGAATAGTCTTGGTTGAAATTTGTTTTTGTTTTTGTTTTTTTTCCTTTCATCACTTTAATTATACCCTACCCCTCCTTTCTGGCCTGCAGAATTTCTATTGAAAGGACAGCTGTTTGCCTTATGGAGATCCCCTTGTATGTTATTTATTGCTTTTGCCTTTCTGCTTTTAATATTTGTTCTTCGTGTTTAATTTTCATTAGTTTAATTAATATGTGTCTTGGCATGTTTCTCCTTGGGTTTATCTTGTATGGGACTCTCTGGGCTTCCTTGACTTGGGTGACTATTTCCTTTCCCACTTTAGAGAAGTTTTTGACTATAATCTCAAATATTTTCTCAAACTCTTTCTTTTTTCTTCTTCTTCTGGGATCCCTATATTTCTCAAGATGGTATGCTCAGTATTGTCCCAGAAGCCTCTGGGACTGTCCTCATTTCTTTTTATTCTTTTTTCTTTATTCTGCTCTGCTTCAATCATTTCAATCAGTCTATCTTCCAGATCACTTATCCATTCCTCTGTCTCAGATAGTCTGCTGTTGGTTCCCTTTAGTGTCTTTGTAATCTCAGTTATTGTGCTGTTCATTGCTGATTGTCTATTATTTAATTCTTCTAGGTTTTTTCAAATATGTCTTGAGTCTTCTAGATCTGTGCTTTCAGTTTCTTTATCTGTTGGTCCATTTTATTTCCTAAGTTTTGCTTCACTATTACTATAATTAATTCTGAATTATTTTTCATGTAGACTGCTTATTTTCTCTTCATTTGTTTGTTCTTATGGGTTTACACCATGTTTCTTCATCTGCTGTATTCATCTGTTGCATGTTTCTTTGTCTTTTCATTTTGTTTAATTTACTGTGTTTGGGGTCTCTTTTCTGCAGGCTGAAGGTTTGTAGTCCCTCTTAATTGTGGAGTCTGCCCCCCTCCATGGGTGGGGTTGGACCAGTGCTTTGTGAAGTTTTTCTGTTTGGGAAGATTTGTGTTTGAGATCTGATGGGTAGTGCAATGTTCAGTAGTGTGTTTTAGGGTGTCTATGGACTTTTTATTACTTTGAGTAGTAATAAAAACTTTTTATTACTTTTTATTACTTTTTGCTAAAGGCAGGGCTGTGTTTCTGTTTTGCTAAAGGTTTGGCATGAGGATTCCAGCACTGGAGCTTTCTGGACTTTGGGTGGGGCTTGGTCCTACTGTTGAGATGGAGACCTTTCAGTGAGCTCTTGTCAATTGATGTTCCACATGATCACGAGTTCTCTGGTGGTCCAAAGTCTTGTACTTGTGTCTCCCACCTCAAGGGTTCAGGCCTGACCCTGTACTGTAGCACCAGGATTTCACAGGTCCCCCAGCACAGAAGATAAAACCCAAGACTAAAGATGAAAGCAACAGTCAGTAGCCAAGAACACCCAAATAATCCCATACACTTACAAAGAGAAAGGAAGAGAGAAAAAAGACAAAAATAACAGTGAAAACAGGAGTCAAAAAATAAGAGATCAAAACAAGAAATGAACCCATAGTAAAATGAATACTAAAAACAAGATCAGCAAAAATACAAAATCAAAAACATGGGGAGAATGCTATATAATTAAATAGTACTGTAAAAATAGGGAAAATAATAAAACGAGTTAATTTAAAAATAAGATGTTCTAAAAATTGAAAAAGTAGGTTATAAAATAAAATTAAAGAAATAGTGAAGAACATGAGAACAACATAAAAAAGAAAAGACAGTTTTAAAAAAGATTTTTAAAAAAAAGGAGAAAAATGTATATAAAGTCATAGTTCAATCTCTGCCTCTCTAAGAGGCCCTCTAATACTGGACTGTTCTCTGGACCTGCTGTGGGGACAGCTCAGACTCTCATCTAGCCCTAGTCCTGTATGTACTTGCCTCCGGTATCCACGGTTGCCAGAGCTAGGGATTTTACTTTTGTGTGAACATTCTGTCCTTTTATGCATTTCATGGACACAGAGTCTACCTAGTTGGTCATGTGGATTTAATCTCCAGCTTATACAGATGGTGGAAGAGTTTTAGATCCTATTCTTTAACCACTCTGTCCTATAATTCAATTGTGTTTTATTTACACCTCTGCATGTGGGTCATCCACAGGAATTTACTCCTGAGTCTCCCCAGAGGACTTGAGACTGCCTCATTGAGGAGCAGGTGTGGAGGCAGCATAGATGCTTGGATTAACAGGTCATTAGCGGAGCCAGGTGGAGAAGGCCATGGCACCCCACTCCGGTACTCTTGTCTGGAAAATCCCATGGACGGAGGAACCTGGTAGGCTGCAGTCCATGGAGTCGCGAAGAGTCGGACACGACTGAGCGACTTCACTTTCACTTTTCACTTTCCTGCATTGGAGAAGGAAATGGCAACCCACTCCAGTGTTCTTGCCTGGAGAATCCCAGGGACAGGGGAGTCCAGTGGGCTGCCATCTATGGGGTCGCACAGAGTCAGACATGACTGAAGTGACTTAGCAGCAGCAGCAGCAGAGCCAGGTGTGCAGGGAAGCTGACAGCCATAGGCAGAGGGGATATGGTTCCATTAGAGTTTTCCCTAGCCTCTGTCCATTCTGCCCTAGTGAGGACTGAGCATGAAGGTGGTGCAGCTGCTTGGATCACAGGGAACCTAGTGTTGCCAGGTACACAGGGGAGCCAGTGACCACAGACACAGGAGATAAGATGCTATATGAGCCTTTTTCTAGCTTCTGGCAGCAGTGTTCAAAAGGCTTCCCTGGCTGGTCCTTCTTTGTTGCTTGGTGCAGCAGGCACTCAAAGGGACCATCCTGGCTGGGGTCCTTCTCTATTGTTCATCACAGCAGGCACTCAAAGGGCCACCCTCTCTGGGGTCTTTCTCTATTTATCAGCTGCCAGTGCCAATGTGTGGAGAGAGAGAGAGGCTACAGTGATGGCTCCACCCTGTGCCTGACTCAGCAGTATTGCCTTGCCTTCATGGCTGTCCAATTTCCTCCAAGGGCATTCCCTGCAGTACTCTCCTCCCTCACATCCTGTTGGGCCATCTTCCTGCAGTCAAAAGCCATCCTTGTCCTGGGTTTTCTCTCCAGTCCCTATGCCCCAGCTTCCAGCCACTGTGTGTACTGGGGGACCTGCATCCCTGTCTGCAGTACGTAGGGCTGCAATACAGATTGTCTATGTGTGGTTCTCACTCTATTCAAACCATCACAGATCAGCTGCTTCACTTCCTAGTCCTTTCAAATGCCTCCCCTCTGTCCCAAACTATTGCTCTGATGTGGGGAATCTTACCCCCGCTTCAGTTCCTCCACTCCCCAGAGGCAGGTCCAGTCCATACATTTTCCTACTCTTTTTCTCTTCCTTCCTTCATCCTACTTAGTTTTGCTTGAGTTTATATTTTCCTTTCCAGTGGTCAGGGACTCTTGCCAGCTCTCAGCTGGTGCTCTGTGAGATACTAGTCTTTGTTTTAAAGTCTATTTTGTCTAATATAGATATTGCCACCAAGTTTACTTTCAGTTCCATTTACATGGAATACCTGTTTTCATCTCTTCATTTTCAGTCAATCCAAAGTGAGTCTCTTGTAGGCAGCATATATGTGGATATTTTTAAAAAATTAATTAAGTCACTCTGTGATTTTTTGATTGGAGCATTTAGTCTATTTACATTTAAAGTAATTATTTGTAGGTATATACTTAGTATCATCTTGCTAATTGTTTTCAGGCTTGTTTTTCTTTTTTTAGTTTTTATTCCTTTCTGCTCTATTCCCTTGTGATTTGATGACTATCTGTACTTAGCATTGCCTTTGGATTCTTTCTTCTTTTATCCATGTGTATGTGTTATCCATTATAATTTGGATGTGGTCACCATAAGGTCATATATAACCCTATATGTGCTGTGAGCTGTGCTAAGTCACTTCAGCCGAATCCAACTCTTTGTGACCCTATGGACTGTAGCTAGGCTCCTCTGGAATCCATGAGTAATAACACTGGAGTGATTGCATGTCCTCCTCCAGGCAATCCTCCGGATCCAGGGGTTGAACCCACATTTCTTATGTCTCCTGCACTGGCCAGTGGGTTCTTTACCACTAGCCCAACTGGGAAGCCCTGTAGTCCCATATATGGTTACATATATGATTATTTTAATATATTAGTTTGATACTTACTATGATAGTTTGATGTGATAATCTGTGTGATCTGGTGGTAGGGTGAAGCTTTGTGAGTAGGGCTGGGTTCATGACCTTAATAAAAGCAAAGGAGGATTCCCAAATTGTGCTTTCAGTGTCAATGTTTTACCAGTAGAATGAGCTCACACATCTGTTTCAGTTTTCAGGTTCCCAGGAGAGTTCCATTTGCCTCCTAACCCTGTGGGAAACTTTCCAAGATCAGGAAATTGGTTTAACCAAGGCTTCTTTCAAACTTCTGCTTCTGCACTGGGTCTCATACCATGTGAGATTTTGTGTGTGCCCTTTATGATTGGAGCTCTATTTCCTACAGCCATCTGGCTCTCCTGAACATAAACTCCATTGATTTTCATAAACAGATAATCTGGGGGCCCATGTTTCTGGCATAGGACCCGCCAGGCAGGGTGATTTGATGTGAGTCTTAGAGTTTTGCTCTAAATGTAAGTAAAAAGATAGTGGAAAAAAATAAGGAAAAGAAAAGGATACTTATGTTAATACTTATCTCAAAATCCAAACCATGTTGTTTGGAAAAATGTTCTCAAAATGGTAAAATGCACATGTATTTTTGGTTTTTTGGCTGTACCACAGGGGCATGTGGGATGTAAGCTCTCCAGCAAGGAATCAAACCCATGCCCCTGCAGTGAAAGCGTGAAGTCCTAATCACTGGACTGCCAGGGAATTCTGCACATGGATATTTTATATTGCAATTATGCCTTTCTGTTATTTACCTTTAATTAATATTAATATTTATCTCTGCAACTAGAATTTAACTTGCAAGAGAAAAAAAGATGGTGAGTTATTCCTTTTAAAATCTCATTAAAGTCTTAATATTTGACATTGTGCTAGTATTATAGGTGCTAAACAAATATTTGTTTAATGAATAAATGTCTATGAATCAAGCCAAATTGGAAGTGGTCAAACAGCAGATGTCAAGAGTGAACATCGACATTTTAGGAATTGGCAAACTAAAATGGACTGGAATGGGTGAATTTAATTTAGATGTATCTACTACTGTGTGTAAGAACCCCTTAGAAGAAATGGAGCAGCCATCATAATCAAGAAAAGAGTCCAAACTGGAATACTTTGATGCAATCTCAAAAATGACAGAATGATCTGTGTTAATATCCAAGGCAAACCGTTCAATATCACAGTAATCCAAATCTACGCCCCAAGAAGTAATACTGAAGAAGCTGAAGTTGAATGGGTCTATGAAGACCTATAAGGCATTCTAGAACTAACACCCAAAAAAGATGTCCTTTTCATTATAGGGGACTGGAATGCAAAAGTAGGAACTCAAGAAACACCTGGAGCAACAGGCAAATTTGGCCTTGGAGTACAAAACTAAGCAGGTCAAAGGCTAACAGAGTTTTGCCAAGAGAATCCATAGCAAATACCCTCTTCCAACAACACAAGAGAAGACTCTACACGTGGACATCACCAGATGCTCAACACCGAAATCAGATTGATTATATTCTTTGCAGCTGAAGATGGAGAAGCTCTATACAGTCAGTAAAAACAAGACCAGGAGCTGACTGTGGCTCAGATCATGAAATCCTTATTGACAAATTCAGACTGAAATTGAAGAAAGTAGGGAAAACCACTAGACCATTCTGGTATGACCTAAATAAAATTCCTTACAATTATACAGTAGAAGTGACAAATAGATTCAAGGGATTAGATCTGATAGAGTGCCTGAAGAGCTATGGACAGAGGTTCATGACATTGTACAGGAGGCAGTGATCAAGATCATCCCAAAGAAAAAGAAATGCAAAAAGGCAAAATGGTTGTCTGAGGAGGCTTTACAAATAGCTGAGAAAAGAAGAGAAGCGAAAGGCAAAGGAGAAAAGGAAAGATATAACCATTTGAATGCAGAGTTCCAAGAATAGCAGGAGAGATAAGAAAGCCTTCCTCGTTTCATATATGATATAATACACGTTTCAATGCCATTCTCCCAATACAGTATTGTGAAGTAATTAACCTCCAATTAAAATAAATAAATTTATATTAAAAAAAGAAAGCCTTCCTCAATGATCAATGCAAAGAAACAGAAGAAAACAATAGAATGGGAAAGAGTAGAGATCTCTTCAAGAAAATTAGAGATATCAAGGGAACATTTCATGCAAAGATGGGCACTATAAAGGACAGACATGGTATGGAACTAAGAGAAGCAGAAGATATTAAGAAGAGGTGGCAAGAATATACAGAAGAACTATACAAAAAACATCTTCATGACCCAGATAACCATGATGGTGTGATCACTTACCTAGAGCCAGACATCCTGGAATCCAAAGTTAAGATGTCTTATCAAGCATCACTACAAACAAAGCTAGTGAAAGTGATGGAATTCCAGTTAAGCTATTTCAAATCCTAAAAGATAATGCTGTTAAAGTTCTGCACTCAATATGCCAGCAAGTTTGGAAAACTCAGCAGTGGCCACAGGACTGGAATGGGTCAAGTTTCATTCCAATCCCAGAGAAAGGCAATGCCAAAGAATGTTTTATCACTGCACAATTTCACTCATCTCACATGCTAGCAAGCAATGCTCAAAATTCTTCAAGACAGGTTTCAATAATATGTGAACTTCCAGATGTTCAAGCTGAATTTAGACAAGGCAGAGGAACCAGAGATCAAACTGCCAACATCTACTGGATCATAAATAAAGCAAGAGAGTTCCAGAAAAACACCTACTTCTTCTTTACTGATTATGGCAAAGCCTTTGACTATGTGGATCACAACAAACTGCAGAAAATTCTTCAAGAGATGGGAATACCAGACCACCTTACCTGCCTCCTGATAAATCTGTATTCAGGTTAAGAAGCAACAATTAGAACTGGGCAGGATATAATAGACTGGTCCCAAATCGGGAAAGGAGTATGTCAAGACTGTATATTGTCACTCTGCTTATTTAACTTATATGCAGAATACATCATGAGAAATGTTGGACTGGATGAAGCACAAGCCAGAATCAAGATTGCTGGGTGAAATATCAACGACCTCAGATATGCAGATGACACCACTCTTATGGCAGAAAGTGAAGAAGCGCTAAAGACCTTTTTTTTTTTATGATATTATACATGTTTCAATGCCATTCTCCCAAATCATCCCACCCTCTCCCTCTCCCTCTCCCACAGACTCCAAAAGACTGTTCTATACATCAGTGTCTCTTTTGCTGTCTCGTATACAGGGCTATCGTTACCATCTTTCTAAATTCCATATATACGCATTAGTATACTGTATTGGTGTTTTTCTTTCTGGCTCACTTCACTCTGTATAATAGGCTCCAGTTTCATCCACCTCATTAGAACTGATTCAAATGTATTCTTTTTTTTTTTTTTTTTTTTTTTTTTTTTTTTTTTTCTTTAATAGAAAATTATTTAATTAGTATACATGTGTTCCCCATCCTGAACCCTCCTCCCTCCTCCCTCCCACACCATCCCTCTGTCGTCCCAGTGCACCAGCCCCAAGCATCCAGCATCGTGCATTGAACCTGGACTGGCATCTCGTTTCATACATGACATTTCACATGTTTCAATGCCATTCTCCCAAATCTTCCCACCCTCTCCCTCTCCCACAGAGTCCATAAGACTGTTCTATACATCAGTGTCTCTTTTGCTGTCTCGTATACAGGGTTATCGTTACCATCTTTCTAAATTCCATATATATGAGTTAGTATACTATATTGGTGTTTTTCCTTCTGGCTTACTTCACTCTGTATAATAGGCTCCAGTTTCATCCACCTCATTAGAACTGATTCAAATGTATTCTTTTTAATGGCTGATTAATACTCCATTGTGTATATGTACCACAGCTTTCTTATCCATTCATCTGCTGATGGACATCTAGGTTGCTTCCATGTCCTGGCTATTATAAACAGTGCTGTGATGAACATTGGGGTACATGTGTCTCTTTCCTTTCTGGTTTCCTCAGTGTGTATGCCCAGCAGTGGGATTGCTAGATCATAAGGCAGTTCTATTTCCAGTTTTTTAAGGAATCTCCACACTGTTCTCCATAGTGGCTGTACTCGTTTGCATTCCCACTAATAGTGTAAGAGGAAGAACCTCTTGATGAAAGTGAAAGTGGAGAGTGAAAAAGTTGCCATAAAACTCAACACTCAGAAAACTAAGATGATGGCATCTGTTCCCATCATTTCATGGCAAACAGATGGGGAAACAATGGAAACAGTGACAGACTTTATTTTCTTGGGCTCCAAAATCAATGCAGATGTTGATTCCAGCCATGAAATTAAGAGATGCTTGCTTCTTGGAAGAAAAGTTATGACCAACTTTGCACATTAAAAAGCAGAGACATTTTCGGCTATGATTTGGGAGAATGGCATTGAAACATGTATAATATATATGAAACAAGTCGCCACTTCAGGTTCGATGCACGATACTGGATGCTTGGGGCTGGTGCACTGGGACAGCCCAGAGGGATGGTACGGGGAGGGAGGAGGGAGGAGGGTTCAGGATGGGGAACACGTGCATACCTGTGGTGGATTCATGTTGATATATGGCAAAACCAATACAATATTGTAAAGTTAAAAATAAAATAAAATAAAAAGCAGAGACATTATTTTTCCAGCAAAGGTCCATCTAGTCAAAGCTATGGTTTTTTCAGTAGTCATGTATGGATGTGAGAGTTGGACTACAATGAAATCTGAGCACTGAAGAATTGATGCTTTTGAACTGTGGTGTTGGAGAGGATTCTTGAAAGTCCTTGGACTGCAGGGAGATCCAACCAGTCCATCCTAAAGTTAATCAGTCCTGAATATTCATTGGAAGGACTGATGCTGAAGCTGAAACTCCAATACTTTGGCCACCTGATGCGAAGAACTGACTGGTAAAGACCCTGATGCTGGGAAAAAGTGAAGGCAGGAGGAGAAGGGGACGACAGAGGATGAGTTGATTGGATGGCATTACTGACTGGATATACATGAGTTTTGAGTAAGCTCTGGAGTTGGTTATGGCCAGGGAAGCCTGGCCTGTTGCAGTCCATGGGATCATAAAGTGTCAGACATTACCGAATGACTGTATTGAACTGAAATAAATATCTATGTCTTTTGGTATACAAATCACAAAAAAATATTAGGAGACTCTTTATTCCCATGAAATTCAAGCACAACTAATAGGCATGGAGTGGTATAAAAGTGATTTTAACAAATTTGTTATATTCCTTTGAGAAATCTTTCTGTAATTTAATTTTTAATTATACCCCTCTAAGTAATGTCCACTAAATATTGTTTTAGGATAGATTGACTTATTGAAGCCTCATTATCTATAATCCTTTCACTCTATTTGTCCTTTTCAGGTGTTCTCATGTTTAAATAATTTTAATGGCACTCCTTTAAGTAGATCCCTCCTGCCACTCCAGTAAAAGCAAGAGAAGACCCAGCTGCCATTTCCTTCTAGCTACATATCTCATGATGCATATTTAGTGCTTGCTTCTGTTTTCATAGCCTTTAACCAAAGTATATTTTTACCTACACGTCTTCCAAAGTTAGAAGTTGAGATTTATTGCATTGACTTTTTATTCAAAATATTGGATAAGAGGGGGATTATATATATGAGACAGGGTCAGGGTCTTAAACAGTGTTTGGAATCACCATGTATTGACCTCTGCACCAGGTAGATGTCATGGTATTGACTAGAATATATGGTAAGCCTGAATTCAGTTTGAGTACACTGGCAGGGAGTGAAAAGAACGTAGGTTCAAAGCTGGACAATTTAAAAAGTACATGTCAAAACAAAGTTTGGAGACTAATAATATTTTACCATGTATAGCAGCCAGGCTTTTCATTTCCTAAGCTAATGACAAAATTTGTCAATTTTATAACAATAAAAATAAAAGACTAAAAAGAAAATATTTATAACCATTCACTATGCACCGATGTAAAAATGCATTCATAAAACACCTTTTCTTTCTTTATGATAAGCTCATGCTACCTATTTTTTCTTATCAAACAAAAAGCATCACTGCAGTACAAGTTACAGATCTTTACATGGTAATTTATTTTTCCTGTTTTCTTCCTTCCATGGTAGATTTAATAAATGGCATTATATGTTTTCCTGTATCCAAAATATTCTTGCTAAATAAAAGTATAGTTAAATAAAATTTCCAAACATTTTGATAATTGTTTTAATTGAAAGTTCTTTCTAATTTGCACATGGCTGTAGTTTACCATTTTAAACAAACTGATAATTCAATGCTTCTTTTTAAAAAATTTACCCTTGTGAAGAATAATAAATGCTTTCAGATATTTTCTACATATGAGAATAAAATTTCATTATTTGAGGCTTATTATCAAAAATAGAAAAAATAATAATCAAATGAAAGACTAACATATTTAAAACATAATTGAACAGAATTTGAATCTGATATTGTGGTATACTGAAACTAATCCAAGGTAGCAAAAATTCAGTCAGTACAAGCAGAGGACATCTAGGGATTTTGGAAATAGAGCTGCTGTTTCTCATATATTTCTTTAAAAATATTGTTTGTGCAGTTATGTTAAGTCATGATCTTCTAAATAACTAGAGTAATATTCAAAATTGACTTTTAAAAATAATTTAATAAAATCATATTAAGTGGGAGCAGTTTTTTTATATGTAGAGTCAGTGAGGATTGTATAGGAGTTAGAACTTCAGCAAATAGACAGTATTAATACAACAAAGACTAATGTAGAAGCTGATGCAAAGGTTGAAAATAAATTTACAAAAGCTAATAAAATGCCTAGAACAGTAACTAACCATTATTACCACAATAACAATGAAGCTGTTTGTGTTTGAATTTAACAATACACCTAAGCCAAAGTTGAATTAATATAAAAATAATATGCAGTGAGCAGATATCATACATAAGGTACAATTAAAAAAATTAATGTTCCCATTGAAGACCTAAGTTATGACAACCTCTTTGAATGTGCCTTCTAAATACTTTACTTCCCAGTTGTGTGAGGGAAGCTCATTGAGGCCTTATAAGATATCAACCAGAAGAATATTCACAGTATTTCTTAAAAACACTACATTTTCCCTATCACATCAGGTAAAATAATTTAATGTACTTATTTTAACAAAACGCCCATAGTTACTAACTCCAAACTATATAGTAGCCTTTTTTGTTTCTTAAATTTCTAGCATTAACTGTGGTTCTTAAAGATATCTACAGTTGATATTTTAATTGTCATGCTATTACTGAAAGTAACCAAGTTTATTCTGAAAGTTCTACTGTAATTCACCTCTAAAACTGACTTTATGTGGAAAGTTTCAGCATAAAAATATATCTACTATATATATATATATATGTCAAGATTGATTCTACTACATTTTTAGAATAAGCACAGAGTTTTATATCAGACAATTTGAGTTTTAACATCTAACTTTACACAGTAACCCTGGGAACATTATATTCTTTCTTTATCAGACAATTTGAGTTTTAACATCTAACTTTACACTGTAACCCTGGGAACATTATATTCTTTCTTTGAGCCTCAGTTCCTAAACCATAAAATGAGACCATCACCACAGTTCTCAAAGGGTGGCATGAAGTTCAAAGAGCTCGTGTATGTGCTTACTACTGGGCTGGGCACAGCATAGTATACCAGGTTTAAATGTTTCTTCTTTTCTCCTCTCTTTCCTATTCCTAATACTTTGGCTCACTGGAGATTGGTGAAAAAAATATAGAAGAAGTTACTGGAATAAATCAGCTCCACTAAAAACCTCCTTATATTGCAGGCAATATTTATACATTTCCAAAGTAATGTTCCATGAGATCAAAAGATTGTTTTTAAAAATGTATTTACATAATACAGTTCATACACAAGAAAAGATTTTCAAGGCAACAATGGAAAAAAACAAGCTAAATCTATGTGTATAGTTTAATTTTGTAAAATGAAGAAAGATTTTTAATTTTATTAAATATTGAATGTTCATGGACAGACAACAGAACCAAAGCTACTTCATACAGCAATCTATATCAACATAAAAAAATATCAAAATAGAGTTTCTCTGAAGGAAGGAGCCTTTTTTAAAATGGGATTGATAATAATGAGAAATTCCCATTATTTGTCCATGAAACAGCTTATTAAAGTTGCTACTTCAAACAGGATTCTAGCAGAACTTGGCACGTAAATTTAAACTTATCAGCCACCCACTACTTTTCACCTTCTTGTAGCTTCACTCATTCAGACAATCTCACATATACATACACTAATATTAAAAAAAATCCTGGCTTCAAAGCAGAAAATTAATTTTCTACAATAAAAGTAGGTCACCATATTTATAGGTAAAGATCTCAGTCACAGAAATTAATTTTCCTCATAGAGATGCTAACTAACATATACTACTATACTCAACTTTTCAAAAAAGGTGTGTCTCAGGAGGATCTGCTCAATCATTCACAATAATTCTAAGGCATTACAAGCAGTTGTTCCACAGGACAAGTGCTACCCTTGCAATGACATACTTTTGATACATTTAGCAAGTCTTTAGTCTTCAAGTGCTACCAGCCAGACAGAGACATTTGTAGTCTACAGGTGGTTGGCTCAAAGGTCAAAAACTTTGTTTAAAAAAAAAGTTTATGGAATAGCACCATAGAAAGTCTTTCAGAAACATATCTTTTTTTTTTTTTTTTTCCAACATACATTTTAAAAACCTGAATTCTAGGAAGAAAAAGACAATTTTCAGTTCTAACAAGGTTTACCCACTTCATTTCATTAAAAAAAAAAATTAACCTTGACAACGTCAACATTAACAGCTACAACAGATCAACAACAAAAGGGAGAATAGCAGCAGTAGAACTTGAGCATGAGCCATCTAGGCAGTCACTTTAAAATGATCCGGTTCACACCTGTTGGGAATTATCTCACCAAGTTCATAAGACATCATGAGGTCTCTTAAATTTGGTGTGAAAAGGCAGCATTTCTCACTGAAGGAATTAAGTTTACCGATAAACTGGGCATTTTCCAGCACTTAAATAAAATTATGTCTAGAATTAACTAAATGATAGATAATACTGACATTTCAAACTTGTCAAAGGTCAGGAAAATGAAATGGTTTCAAGATCGTTTATGTTTCAAAGAGGTAAATTTAGCCTGCAAGTGAAAATAATGAAGCTGAAATATTCCAGTTTCCAAACACTGGTCATACCCATATTTAAAGTATAAACCACCCTTAAAAGACTTCCACTTCACAAAAACTTATATGGATCTGGTTTACATTGTCTTTAAGATGCACAGTCAAAGCAATTATCCTAAGATTCAAGGAGAGAGTTTTCCAGTTTATAACCTGTAAGATCATTTTATTTCTCCCATATATTGAGAAATTGTCAAAAAGAACATTCTGCAGGGTCACAGACCCTGAAAGGAACTATTTGAAGTGTGAAGCATCTGTGTTGTGCTGTGAACAAATTGTGAAGTCTTCTTTGAATCATGATGCTCTTTCACCAACTTTATTTCTATTTATACTGTCAAGAATGGAGTTCAAATATCCTGGTAATGCTCATCAGGATTAGCTGGAAACTTCTCTTGTAGTGCAGAGATAATTCTGGTCTTGCAGTTTTCTTTTGCTCAAACTCATATGAAACGTTTGTGCTAAAATCTTCATTTAAAAAAGAAGTACATCTTCTCTGCATTATACACATTCCTTTATGTTCTGATGGAGGTTTTGGTTATTTTTTGGTATGTGTGGAATCTGGATATCTGATGCTTTTGTATCTTATATGAAATCCTTTCTTGCTGATTGTGTCATCAGTGTGAAAATGAATTAAAACTGTATCACCAATTGAATAGATTTCTTCTGGTGGCTGAAGACAAAGACAAACAAAGACACACAAACAAAAAACAATAAAATGAATTATTTTTTCTTCAATGTCATTCATATTTGGAAATTTGGTATAAAATTGAATCCTCCTAACAACCTTGAAAAGTAAATGAGTGACTTTATTTTACAGGTGAGAAAGCTTGAGTTTCAGAGAACAGATGATGTGCTCAAGATCACAAAGTTGATCAGTGATATAGCTGAGCTTTGAACATAATTAAGTCTGCTTCCAAGTTCTGGAACTTGGTGTTTTCCCCCAAAATTTTAAACCAAGTCCCTTTGATTTAAAAATAATTAAAGTGAAGCTCAGAGAGAAAAAAGAGACATTAAAATTATTTCAGAAGCTGCTCTGAGGCAGAGCCACTTCCCGAATCCAAATTGTCCATTCCTTCTTGTTTTAGTAATCTAAGTACTGAGAAGCACTTTCATTTCATTTCAGTGGTAATTTGGACAGGAGTTCAATATTATTCAAATTCAGTATTATTTAAGTAACAGTTATTGTTAGACATTTGAAAAATGGAACTAAAGCTTTAGAACAAAATATGTATTCAGAAGAATATTTGATATTAATGTGCTGAATCCTGGGGGAAAGCATTGAGAAAACCTTAAGCTTTCCTTTTTCTTATTTATCATGTTGATGCCCTCTAACCTATTTTTGGTACTGTGTCCTGTGCACACTGCAGTGGAGCAACATTCAATAGGCTAAACCTCCACGCTGGTGGCAGATCCTGCCACTTATCAGATATATGTTGAGAGGGGGATCTCAATTTGAATTGTGCATATTCTTTTTCTTCTATGCTTTAATTTAAAAGTTTGCAAAACTGTCATGGTGTGTGTTAAGGTATATTGCTTTTAGATAATTAAATATTTTGTGCAAAATTAAAAGCATGAATTAAAAAAGTTAGAATGTGGACAGTAACAAGAATTATAGTTACTGAATTCATCTGTCTTGTTCGATGTTATTGAGCAATTCACTAGCAATAGAGAAGGGAAGAGACATGTTGTAACTTATCAAGCCATTAATAATATAATGTCACATTTTTTTGTAAAAGCATTGCTGACTTACACATCTTACATATATTGATTCACCAATTTATAGGTATTTTTATCATGTCTATGGTATCCTGTTGGTACTGTATTTACCCCTGATCCACAGAATCGACCAAGCCCCACTGCTGTTGAATCAAGACCATCAAAGAGCTCAACGTAGTCATAGCCACAGTCAGCTTCTTCTTCCACTTCAAAAATCTGGAAGGATAATTCGAGTCGAGAGCCCCGTTCTGACACTAAGAGCCATTCACAATCAACTTGTCCTGGGTAGTTGTTATCACCAAACTGAGCATGTGAGTACAGATCTCTGGGTTTTGATTCCACTTTCAGTCTGCCACCACACTCTGCCCAAGGAATAAAAATGAGATAAGTGAGCTCAATGAGCTTTAACAACTCCAATTTCTCTTTTAGTGTAGTATAACCACTCTCTAACTTCTGTATTCATTTCCATGGTCAGTTATGCTTCCCATATTTGAAGATTCCAATGATGTAGTGGATACTGATAGGCCCTAGGTTTGGTAGGCTGGGTTTGGTATTTCAGCTTCACACTTACTAGTTCAGTGACTTTGGATAAGTGACATCGCTTCTCTGATACATAAGGTAAAGTGCAGATGACAACAATAGTACCAATCTTAGCAGGCTTTAAGGATTTAATTAGCACATGAAAATCGCTTAAAACAGTACCTGCCATATAGTAACCAGTCAGTCCTAAAGGAAATCAACCCTGAATGCTGAAGTTGAAACTCCAGTGCTTTGGCCACGTGATGTGAAGGGCCATCTCATTGGAAAAGACTCTGATGTCGGGTAAGACTGAAGGCAGGAGAAAAAGTGGGCAGCAGAGGATGAGATGGTTGGATGGCATCACCAACTCAATGGACATTTCTTGTTGTTCATTCTCTCGTCATGTCTGACTTTGCAAACCCATGGAGTGCAACATGCCAGTCTTCCCTGTCCTTCACTATCTTCTGGAGTTTGCTTAAACTCACATCCATCGAATCAATGATGCCATCCAATCATCTCATCCACTGTCACCCCTCTCTCCTCCTACCTTCAGTCTTTCCCAGCATCAGGGTCTTTTCCAATGAGTCGGGTCTTCCCATCAGATGGCCAAAGTATTGGAGCTTCAGTTTTAGCATCAGTAGTTCCAATGAATATTCAGGGTTGACTTCCTTCAGGATTTACTGGTTTGATCTCCTTGCTGCCAAGGGACTCTCAAGAGTCTTCTCTAGCACCACAATTCAAAAACTTTAATTTCTCACTGCTCAGACTTCTTTACGGTCCAACTCTGACATCTGTACATGACTACTGGAAAAACCATAACTTTGACTATACAAAACTTTGTTAGCAAAGTGATGTCTCTGTTTATTAATACACTGTCTAGGTTGGTCATAGCTTTTCTTCCAAGGAGCAAGCATCTTTTAATTTCATCCCTGCTGTCACCATCTGCAGTTATCTTAGAGTCCAAGAAAATAAAACCTGTCACTTTCCATTTTGTCCCCATCTATTTGCATGAAATGATGGAATTGGATGCCATGATCTTAGTTTTATGAATGCTGGATTTTCAAGCCAGCTTTTTCACTCTCCTCTTTTACCTTCATCAAGAAGCTTTTTAGTTCCCCTTTGCTTTCTGCCATTAGGGTGGTGTCATCTGCATATCTGAGGTTATTGATATTTCTCCTGGAAATCTTGATTCCAGCTTGTGCTTCATCCAGTCTGGCATTTTGCATGATGTACTCTGCATATAAGTTAAATAAGCAGGGTGACAATATACAGTTTTGACTGATTTCCAAATTTGAACCAAACTGTTGTTCCATGTCTGGTTCCAACTGCTGCTTCTCAACCTGCATACAGGTTTTTCAGGAGGAAGGTAAGGTGGTCTGATATTCCCATCTCTTTAAGAACTTTCCAGTTTGTTGTGATTCATGCAAAGACTTTATCATAATCAATGAAGCAGATGTTTTTCTGGAATTCCCTTTCTTTTTCTATGATCCAGTGGATGTCAGCAATTTGACCTCTGTTCCTCTGCCTTTTCTAAATCCAGCTTGTACATCTGGAATTTCTTGGTTCACATACTGTTAAAGCCTAGCTTGGAGGATTTTGAGCATTACTTTGCTAGCATGTAAAGTGAGTGCAATTGTGAGGTAGTTTGAACATTTCTTTGGCATGGTCCTTCTTTGGGATTGAAATGAAAACTGACCTTTTCCTGTCCTGAGCCCATTGCTGAGTTTCCCAAATTTGCTGACATACTGAGTGCAGCACTTTTATAGCATCATCTTTTAGGATTTGAAATAGCCTAGATGGAATTCCATCACCTCCACTAGTTTTGTTTGTAGTAATGCTTCCTAAAGGCCACTTAACTTTACACTCTAGGATTTCTGGCTCTAGGTGAGTGATCACGCCATAATGGCTGTCCAGGTCATGAAGACCTTTTTTCTATAGTTCTTCTGTGTATTCTTGCCACCTCTTCTTAATATCTTCTGCTTCTGTTAGGATCATATTGTTTCTGTTCTTTATTGAGCCTATCTTTGCATGAAATGTTCCCTTGGGATCCCTAATTTTCTTCAAGTAGTCTCTAGTCATTCCCATTCTATTATTTTCCTCTATTTCTTTGCATTGTTCACTTAAGAAGGCTTTCTTATCTCTCCTTGTTATTCTTTGGAACTCTGCATTCACATACATGGGTATATCTTTCAATGGATGCGAGTTAGGGCAAACTCTGGGAGATAGTGAAAGACAAGGAAGCCTGGTGTGCTGCAGTCCATGGGGTCACAGAGTCAGACATGATTGAGTGACTGAAAAACAACTTATAGTAGCTCTCAATGAATATTTGTTATTGTTATACATTATACTGTTTTCACTCTTAAATAACTGTTTTCAAGGACAAGAAGGTCAGTGTTCAAGTTAAATCTTAATATTTTAAGAACCCAGAAGCCAAAGTAATAAGAAATAACCGAAAAAATGAACAATATAAAAATCCTGTATGTGTATATGTGCCGTATAGAATTCTTTACATAGAATATACAGACCAGTATTACTTTACTTAGGTTGAATTACTTATCTAACTTGATTTGGAATAACATACACCCCTCATAAATTGTAGTTTATCTTGTAGTTCTAGAACATTATGAATCATATTTTTTGTGTTTAACAAACAAAAAAAATGCTCTTTCATAGCTTTTTCAGAGAGATATTAATAAACATATGATTTACCAGTTACTACTTCTGTCATTAGAGGTAAATATAACAAATATAATATATACCTGCATAAAATTTACAGTTAATGTATTTTAGAGAATAAAAGTTTTCAAAAATTACTCTTTGTAGCCTGGGCCCCCAAATTTTACAATGACTAGAGAGGAAATGAATGTTCAAACTACTGTAAACTTGTGCTCATGTCATATGCTAGCAAGGTTATGCTCAAAATTCAAGTTACGTTTCAGGAGTACATGAACTGAGACTTTTCAGATGTACAAGTTGGGTTTAGAAAACACATAGAGGAACCAGAGATCAAATTGTCAACCTTCTTTGGATCATGGAGAAAGCAAGGGAGTTCCAGAAAAACATCTACTTCTGCTTAATTGACTACACTAAAGCCTTTGGATGTGTGGATCACAACAAACTGTGGTAAATTCTTAAAGAAATGGGAGTAACAGACCACCTTACCTGTCTCCTGAGAAACCTGTATGCAGATCAAGAAGCAACAGTTGGAATCAGACATGGAACAATAGACTGGTTCAAAATTAGGAAAGGAATACGTCAAGGCTGTATATTATCACCCTGCTTATTTAATTTATAGGCAGAGTACATCATGTGAAATCCTGGGCTGGATGAATCACAAGCTGGTATCAAGACTTCTGGCAGAAACAGCAACAATTTCAGCTATGCAGATGAAACAACTCTTATGGCAGAAAGCAAAGGAGAACTAAAGAGCCTCTTGATGAAAGTGAAAGAGGAGAGTGAAAAAGTTGGCTTAAAACTCAACATTCAGAAAACTAAGATCATGGCATCTGGTCCCATTAATTCATGGCAAATAGATGGGGAAACAATGGAAACAGAGACTTTATTTTTTCGAGCTCCAAAATCACTGCAGATGGTGACTGCAGCCATGAAATGAAAAGATGCTTGCACCTTGGAAGAAAAGCTATGACCAAAGTAGATAGCGTATTAAAAAGCAGAGACATTACTTTGCTGACAAAGGTCCATCTAGTCAAAGCTATGGTTTTTCCAGTAGTCCTGTATGGATGGGAGAGTTGGAATATAAAGAAAATTGAGCACTAAAGAATTGATGCTTTTGAACTGTGGTGTTGGAGAAGACTCTTGAGAGTCCCTTGTACAGCAAGGAGATCCAGCCAGTCTATCCTAAAGAAAATCAGTCCTGATTATTCATTGGAAGGACTGATGCTGAAGCTGAAACTCCAATATTTGGCCACCTGATGTGAAGAACTGACTCATTGGAAAAAACCCTGATGCTGGGAAAGTTTGAAGGTGGGAGGAAAAGGGGACGATGGAGGATGAGATGGTTGGATGGCATCACTGACTCAATGGAAATGGGTTTGAGTAAACTCCGGGAGTTTGTGATGGCTAAGGAACCTTGGCCTGCTGCAGTCCATGAGGTCGCAAAGAGTTGTACACAACTGAATGACTGAACTGAACTGAAAGGGTACTAAAGAATCTCTTAATGAGAGTGAAAGAGGAAAGTGAAAAAGCTGGCTTGAAAATCAACATTCAAAAAACTAAGATCATGGCATGTGGTCCCATCACTTCATGGCAAATAGATGGGGGAAAAAATGGAAACAGTGACAGATTTTATTTTCTTGGACTCCAAAATAACTGCAGATGGTGACTGCAGCCATGAAATGAAAAGACACTTGCTCCTTGGAAGAAAAGCTATGGCCAAGCTAGACAGCATATTAAAAAGCAGAGACATTACTTTGCCAACAAAGGTCCTTATAGTCAAACCTATGGTTTTTCCAGTAGTCATGTACAGATGTGAGAATTGAACCATAAAGAAGGCCAAAGGATTGATGTTTTCAAACTGTGGTGTTGGAGAAGACTCTTGAGTGCCCCTTGGACAGCAAGGAGATCAAACCAATCTATCTAATTGAAATTAGCCCATATATTCATTGGAAGTGATGATGCTGAAGCTGAAGCTACAGTACTTTGGCCACATGGTGTGAAAAGCTGACTCATTGGAAAAGACCATGATGCTGGAAAAGAATGCAGGCAAAAAAAGACGAGGGTGGCAGAGGATGAGATAGTTAGATAACATCACTGACTCAGTGAACATCAGTTTGAGCAAACTCCAGGAGATGGTGGAGAACAGAAGAGCCTAGCATGCTGCAGCCCATGGGTTCACAGAGTCAGACATGACTTAGTGACTGAACAACAACAGAGAGTAGATAAAAGTAGAGGATGCCTACAGTCTCCTCCAACCAACATATAAGCATGACTGGGCCTAGGGAGAAAAAGGAAATGATATGAAAAGTGCCATGAGAAATTAGAGTTTCATTCTGCCCTTATTTGCAATGACTGAGAGGTTACTGGGAAGCAGAAATTTCATTATGAAACCAGGGAAGTCCCCAGAAAAGTGGGATGAGTCGGGAGAGAACAGGAACAAAAATACAGTGTGGAAAGATTTGGACAGATAAACCAATGGTTATTGAAACACAATTTTAACCCTGGTGTGGTCTTCTGTGACCAGACAGTCCTTGGCAGCACCATGTGAGGGTGAATTAGGATAGCTAAAACTCTTACTTAGATTTTTTCAGATTGGTATATGGTTTACCCACATTGTGGCTTGGTGATTTTAACTAACAAAATATTTCTGAATCCCCAAGATGGAACCCTATTCAGATGTGTCTGAATACAAGTAGGCTCAGCCAAAACTCTGGGCATTGCTACATACAACTGCACATTCAGAGACCTTGGTGTGACTATAGATGCAAAAAAATTCCAACTAGTGTTTCAGTCATGAGAATGCCTTCCACATCATGTTAAATGATAACAACTATGTATAAAAGAATGAAATTAGAACACTTCCTAACACCATACACAAAAATAAATTCAAAAGGGGTTAAAGACCTAAATGTAAGACCAGAAATGATAAAACTCTTAGAGGAAAATACAGGCAGAATACTCTTTGACATAAATCACAGCAAGATCCTCTGTGACCATATCCTACAGTAATGGAAGCAAACACAAAAATAAATAAATGAAATTCAATTAAACTTAAAAGCTTTTGCACAGTGAAGGAATCTATAAACAAGGCGAAAAGACCACCCTCAGAATGGGAGAAAAAACAGCAAACAAAACAACTGACAGAGAATTAATCTCCAAAGTTTACAAGCAGCTCATTCAGGTCAATACCAGAAAAACAAACAACCCAATCAAAAGTGGGCAGAAGACCTAAACAGATATTTCTCCAAAGAAGACATACAGATGGCTAAAAACACATGAAAAGATGCTCAACATGGCTCATTATTAGAGAAATACAAATCAAAATTGCCATGAGGTATCATCTCACACTGGTCAGAATGACAATCATGAAAATATCTATGAACAATAAGTGCTGGAGAAGGTGTGCAGAAAAGGGAACCTTCTTGCACTGTTGGTGGGAATGCAAACTGATCTATAACCACTATGGAGAATAGTGTAGAGATTCCTTTAACAAACTAGGAATCAAACCACCACATGATCCAACAATCCCACTACTGGGCATATATACTCAGAGGAAACCATAATTGAAAAAGACACATGTACCCTACTGTTCATTGCAGCACTATTTACAATAGCTAGGACATGGAACAACCTAGATGTCCACTGGCAGATGAATGGATAAAGAAGCTGTGGTACTATTAATCCACAATGAAATATTACTTAGCCATAATAAGGTACACATTTGACTCAGTTCTAATAATGCGGATGAACCTAGGGCTTACTATAGAGAGTGAAGTCATAAAGAGAAAAACAAATATTGTATTCTAACGCATATATATAGAATCTAGAAAGATAGTACTGATGAAACTGTCTGCAGGGCAGCAATGGAGATGCAGACATACAAAACTGACTGGTGGACACAGTGGAGGAAGGGGAGTTTGGGACGAATTGAGAGAAACATTGAAATATATACATTACTATATATAAAATTAGATAGCCAGTGGAACTTTGCTGTATGATGCAGAGAGTCCTAAACTGGTACACTGTGACAACCTAGAGGGTAGGATGGGGTGGGAGATGGGGGGAAGTTCGAGAGGGAGGGGACTTAGTATACATACCTATGGCTGATTCATATTGATATATGGCAGAAACCAACACAACATTGTAAAGTAATTATACTCCAATTAAAAATAATTAAATTGAAATAAAAATAAATAAATAAATGTCCCTTTGTCTTCCAGTTTGTAGGACGAGTGTCTTGCACAATCTGTTGATATAGGTCCCATGTGTGCTTATAACCACCCTCTCTGGAAAGCTGGAAATCTTATCAGTCTTGGGAACTATCTCTTAAGTCCCACAGACTGGAAACTAAGCATCCTTCCTTTTCCACAATGGTGGGTCTCTTATCCCTAACTCCAAGAATTATTGTCCTCTCCCTGTGACAGAACTCTACAGCCAAATGGCCTGGATACAAATCTGAATTCTACTAGTCATCAGCTGTGGGATTTTGTCCCCCAGTTCATTTCTAAAGTAGGGATCATACACAGTACTCAAGTGATAGGATCTAGATGAAGAGCTATAGGCTGCTGCTGCTGCTGCTAAGTCACTTCAGTCGTGTCCGACTCTGTGCGACCCCATAGACGGCAGCACACCAGGCTCCCCCGCCCCTGGGATTCTCCAGGCAAGAACACTGGAGTGGGTTGCCATTTCCTTCTCCAATGCAGGAAAGTGAAAAGTGAAAGTGAAGTCGCTCAGTCGTGTCTGACCCTCAGCAACCCCATGGACTGCAGCCTTCCAGGCTCCTCCATCCATGGAATTTTCCAGGCAAGAGTACTGGAGTGGGGTGCCATTGCCTTCTCTGGAGCTGTAGGCTAATACATGTGAAATTATTGAAATATATATGAAATTATTGAAAGATACCTGGCATGCAGGAAAAGCCACCTATGAATACACTACCATCATTTTATTATTTTCCAGCGAGAACATCTACATGGCATCATCTGTACTTCTAGGGATCCACTCAGGTACGAAAAGAAAAACCAGAAAAATTGAAAAACAATTTAAAGCACCATTAATCTGTTTTCAGAAAGGAAGAATTATCTTTTTGAAGGCCAGTAAAATATTTTGTGACAAT
This sequence comes from Bos mutus, assembly GCF_027580195.1. Classification (NCBI taxonomy): domain Eukaryota; kingdom Metazoa; phylum Chordata; class Mammalia; order Artiodactyla; family Bovidae; genus Bos; species Bos mutus. The sequence goes on from NC_091633.1 coordinate 70,527,279, forward strand.
ATTTCTGAACTCATTATATAAATGTATAAATCAATGTAATTCCATTTACAAATAATAAATTTGCTTTATTCTCAAAGTTTGATATAATTGAGTGATTTATTTTGTTTACAATTGTCAGTACTTGCATTACTTTTATTCCACAGTGCAGGAAGAGGTGAACTGTGGGAGAGGTGCTGGCTTCTGTATGACTACTTTGGAGAAACAAGGTGGCAAAACAAACCAGGATCCAGAGGAAACAATTCTCTGAGGGACCTAGTTCAGAACAGAAGTCAAGAAGGAAATGAAGTATTTGAACAAAATGAGGAAAAAAGACTTAACAAAGCCCTTGTGAATGTGAAATGTGAGGCTTAATTATTTGATTTTACTGAAAACGTCTGGAAAATGACAATACTCAAATGACTTAAACTACAATTAAGACTGACTTAAATTGTTTCAGAAAAGGTGACCATCATTTTAATTTGGAAAGACATTTGTTTGTTTCCTGGTAAAGTTCCTATGAGGGCCTGTAATGTGATCAATAAATGCTTTTAGTAGGCATAGAACTATAATTTAATTTAGTTTTATCAACATAATTTCAAAGGTGCTGAATAGTATATTATTTGATTTTTAAATGTCATTGACAATTATAATGATGCTTTATGCTGCAGAAAAATGTCCTGCCAGACATGCAGTGTTTTAAAATATTTTCTTCCACACTTTTCCTCTTTTCCTGTACTATAGCCTTATCTTCTGAGAGAATACACAGGATACTTTTTTTAATTAAAAAATTTTTTTCTTCAATAGTTTATTTAATAATACCATTTCTTTTACCTGATTAAAATAAATTTGGACTTAGAATTTGAACCCACCTTCAGAGGAAAATGGCACCTTTTTCAATAAAGTCCATTTCCCACGGATTTGGAATGTATTACTTGTAAAAAGAAAAAAAAAAAGGAAAACCATAAAGCAACATTAATATTTATATTCACCTAATTTCAAAATTCATAGTTAGAAACTTTCCTTGTGGATATAATTAAAATTGTATATAGAAATATAAATTTGTTCAAGCAAATTAAAATGTATACTTCAGGGCCCATTAATAATAATTACATGCATTCTAGAAAGCAGTAAATAATGAATAAATGCCTTATACATTTAGCAAATTTGACAAATGTAGTATTGGACTTCACCCCACTCCAGTACTCTTGCCTGGAAAATCCCATGGATGGAGGAGCCTGGTGGGCTGCAGTCCGTGGGGTCGCTAGGAGTCGGACATGACTGAGCACTTCACTTTCACTTTTCACTTTCATGCATTGGAGAAGGAAATGGCTACCCACTCCAGTGTTCTTGCCTGGAGAATCCCAGGGACGGGGGAGCCTGGTGGGCTGCCGTCTCTGGGGTCGCACAGAGTCGGACACGTCTGAAGCGACTTAGCAGCAGCAGCAGTATTAGACTTCACTGTCTTAACAAAAACCCACCGCAAATCTTAAATTTAACTTCTCAGTCTATAGCTGTCAAAAGGTAGATATTGCTTCTATTTTCTCATTGTCATTATTCATGTTGTTTAGTTGCTAAATTGTGTCCAACTCTTTGCCACCCCATGGACTATAGTACACCAGGTTCCTCTGTCCATGGGATTCTCCAGGCAAGAATACTGGAGTGGGTTGCCATTTCCTTCTCCAGGGTATATTTCTGACCCAGGGATCAAACTTGCATCTCCTGCATTGGCAGGCAGATTCTTTATGCTGATCCACCAGGGAAGCCCCTATTTTCTCATGAAGTGAAGTGAAAGTCGCTCAGTCGTGTCTGACTCAACCCTGGACTACATGGTCCATGGAATTCTCCAGGCCAGAATACTGGAGTGGGTAGTCTTTCCCTTCTCCAGGAGATCTTCCCAACCCAGGGATCAAACCCAGGTCTCCTACATTGCAGGCAGATTCTTTACCAGCTGAGCCACAAGGGAAGCCCCAAAATACTGGAGTGGAAAGCCTATTCCTTCTCTGGTGGATCTTCCCAACCCAGGAATCGAACTGGGGTCTCTTATTATTTTCTCACAAGTTCCCATAAAATTCCCATTTGTTTTGCTATGAATTATTAATACTCTACAGTGTCTATTTAAAGTACCAAATAAATATCTATTGAAAGACTGTGGAATAAATAAACTTGTTAAAGAGAAAGCTTTCAAAGAAATAAATAATAAGCAGTACATAATATTTCAGTATGTATATCTACTTGAGAGTACCAGTAAAAAATAAATCTACCTCAAAAATTCAAAGATAACTAGTTAAGTGAGAGTAACAATTTACATATGAAGAAGAGAAAGAAACAGATAATGCCAAAAATTTTGACAAGAGCACAAGTAAGTAGAAGTTGGGAGAGTATTCTAGTTCCAGCTGTTATTTTTTTGTGCTACTTTGGTAGTCATTAAGTTTTAGCCTCAGAAGCCTCATTTCTGAGATGACAGGACTGAATCAAACAATATCCAAGGCATGTTTTGCCTACAAAGTAATAGTGAGGCTGCTTACATGGGTATTTGAATGGATATGGAATGAACAGTGAAGTAAAATGAAACTAGTCTGTTGGTTACTTTGGACAGAGGATTTGTATAAGGAAGCATTCACTCTCTATATATTGTTTCAATTAACAGTTATCCAGTTTTGTATTGGTTTTCTTCCTAGTCCAAAATGGGTATGTTTAGAGAACATATACCATAGTAGAAAGTACATGAGCTTTGGACACAATCAGAATTAGGATGAAATCCCAGGTTTGAATTTTAGAAGTTGTTGCACATTAATGTCTCAGATTTTAAATTTCTTTATCTGAAGATAAAGATAATTCCTACATCATATAGCTCTTTGGAGAGCTCAATGTATGTAGTTGTTAAGTGTATGTATGTGCCTGAAATATCAAGTGCGTGCTACATATACCGTTGGATTTCAATATATGATCTCTGTGATAATGTAATTAGAGCCTACCAATGAATTCTTAATGGTAATACATACACAGAAATAGCGTCTATAGCAGAAGCCATATAAATTAAGGAGTCATGGAGTTTTATAGTTGCAAGAAAACTTGAAGTTTAAGGTAAAGGCAAAGATAAAAAGAGAAACTATAAAAGTAAGTGACTGATGCTAAAGCTGAAACTCCAATACTTTGGCCACCTCCTGCGAAGAGTTGACTCATTAGAAAAGACTCTGATGCTGGGAGAGATTGGGGGCAGGAGGAGAAGGGGATGACAGAGGATGAGATGGCTGGATGGCATCACTGACTCGATAGACAAGAGTTTTGGTGAACTCTGGGAGTTGGTGATGGACAGGGAGGCCTGTAGTCATGCAATTCATGGGGTCGCAAAGAGTCGGACACGACTGAGCGACTAAACTGAACTGAAGAGGAATTTATAGGTGAGTAAACTGAAGGTACTATATCAGCTGTTTCAAGAGTTTTGAAGCATATTTTTACATTCCACTCTTAGAAACTATGACAGCCAGGATTATTTTAAAAATTATGCCATTAACACTATGATGTCAGAAAAATATTGATCAAGTAATGAGATTTCAATTTTTCTATTCCTTCAACATGTGATAAGTTATCAGGAAAGTATTTAAAGAGTAAATGTCAAAGGCATAAAAAGTTCATTAATATGGAATATTTTTAATCCATGAAAGATTTTTCTCAAACCAGAATATTTATATTAATGATGAGAAATAATGACATTGTATTATTTTTGAGTCCAGTCATTACTAGCACGAATCAGATAAAATCCACTTTCTCACAAATAGACTTCAATATAAATCTGCTCATAGCAGAATATACTAGAGTGGAAAATAAAATTGAACAATAGAATAAAGTTATTATTTCTAAAATAGAATAAAAGTAAAAGAAAACAATAATCAAGAGAGCATGACAAACATTACTGCACGAAATTTTTTTTATGGATTAATTTGTAGACTGTTTTTTTTACACCAAGAGGTAGCGCTCCTGGTAAAGAACCTGCCTGCCAAAGCAGTAGATGTCAGAGACTGGGGTTCAATCCCTGGGTGGAGAAGATCCCGTGGAGGAGGGCACGGAAACCCACTTCAGTATTCTTGCCTGGAGAATCCCCTGGCTATGGTGCTGCTGCTGCTAAGTCGCTTCAGTCGTGTCCGACTCTGTGCGACCCCATAGACGGCAGCCCACCAGGCTCCCCCGTCCCTGGGATCCTCCAGGCAAGAACACTGGAGTGGGTTGCCATTTCCTTCTCCAATGCATGAAAGTGAAAAGTGAAAGTGAAGTCGCTCAGTCATGTCTGACTCTTAGCGACCCCATGGACTGTAGCCCACCAGGCTCCTCCATCCATGGGATTTTCCAGGCAAGAATACTGGAGTGGAGTGCTGTGGCAAAGCGAGGGACACGACAGAAGCGGCAGATCTCTCCTGGGGTCTCAGCAGTGAACGCACTGAGCCTGGCACCAGGTGTCGCTATAAGCTGAGCGACTTCAGTGAGTGTATATTTCAATTGAAGGATTTTAAAGGACACTCACTGCACTTTATGTAATATATTGTTAAATTTGCTCCAAATTAAAAGTTATTTTACATTTTTGCCTAAAATTTTTCATATTTGTCTAAATTATATTTTATTTCTTAAAAACTTCCATTATAGTTGTAACCTGTAAGGGTCAAATTAGAGATTAGGGTTAGGAAAAAGATGTATTGCATACCAAATAAAAGGGGAAAAGGTAGGCTCTGTAAACAGAGAGTTGAATTCAAAATTTGAATCACAAAAATATATTAATGTGAAAGTTAGCTAATAGGTAAAGCAAAAACTTTTAGTCACTCAGGATTTTAGCAATAACAAAATTTTTGAATTTCTAGCTATAGATTTCTATCTGTTAAATATAACATATAAATTGAATTTCTAAAGTTAGCATAGAATATACCATATAAATATTTAAGGTAGTTCTTCTTGATCATACCACATTGATAAAAATATTAATATGAAAGTTAGCTAATCATGTAGGATTTTAGCAAAAACAAAAATTTTCAATTTCAAGCTACAGATTCTATTAAATACATAAATCAAATTGCCAAAATTAACATGGAATACACCTTATAAATATTAAGAGATAGTTTTCTTGATCTTTGGGGCTTCCCTGACAGCTCAGTTTTTGATTATGAATCAGATCAAATTACTGTGTTTCTTTTAATTAGTGCAACAGCTACAAAGATCCAGTTTCAGTTTCAGTTCAGTAGCTCAGTTGTGTACGACTCTTTGCAATATCACGGACTGCAGCACTCCAGGCTTCCCTGTCCTTCACCAACTCCTGGAGCTTGCTCAAACTCATGTCCATTGAGTCAGTGATTCAGTCCAACCTTCTCATCCTCTGTCGTCCCCTTCTCCTCCTGCCTTCAATCTTTCCTAGCATCAGGGTCTTTTCCATTGAATCAGTTCTTCCCGTAAGGTGGCCACAGTATTGGAGCGTCTGCTTCAGCATCAGTCCTTCCAATAAATATTCAGAACTGATTTCCTTTAGGATTGACTGGTTTGATCTCCTTGGAGTCCAGGGGACTCTCAAGAGTCTTCTCCAGCACCACAGTTCAAAAGCATCAATTCTTCAGTGCTCAGCTTTCTTTACAATCCAACTCTCACAACCATACATGACTACTAGAAAAACCATAGCTTTGACTAGATGGACCTTTGTTGGCAAAATAATGTCTCTGCTTTTTAATATGCTATTTAGGTTGGTCATAGCTCTTCTTCCAAGGTGCAAGCATCTTTTCATTTCATGGCTGCAGTCACCATCTGCAGTGATTTTGGAGCCCAAGAAGATAAAGTCTGTCACTGTTTCCATTGTTTCCCCATCTATTTGCCATGAAGTAATGGGACCAGATGCCATGATCTTAGTTTTCTGAATATTGAGCTACAAAGATAGGACTTCCCTTTTGGCTCAGCAGTAAAGAAGCTGTCTTCCAAGGCAGGAGATGTGGGTTCCATCCCTGGGGTGAGAATATCCCCTGGAGAAGAAAATGGCAACCCACTCCAGTATTCTTACCCGGAAAATCCCATGGACAGAGGAGATCATGGGGTCACAAAGAGTAGGGCACAACTTAGTGACTAAACAACAACTACAAAGATGTTTAGGTAGGTTGCTACATGTTTCTCAAATATCTCATACAATGTTTCAGTGGGATTTCTTTTGATCCTGTTAGAAATACCCTGCCTTCACTAGAAGAGAAACTTGGTACTTACTCAGAAAAGAGAAGCATCACCTAATTTACTCACCTGTAGAATGTGCGGCTTGAAAACCTTTTCTTTGAACAGATGCATCAGAGACAAACCGAACAAACATGTTATTTCCAGTAGCCACAAGGGGCTCTGGTATCTTGTTCCCACACAGTCGTCCAAGAACTGGTGATTTTTCTGTTTCTCCATCAAATACTTCCAAGTGATCATAAGCACATTCTTGATGCTGCTCAATCTCAAATTCAGTAAAGGCCTATTAAGAAAGAAAAAAAAGAAAATTTATAAAGCCACATATCACTCAAAATGGGTTCTTTTCTTCGCAGCAGAAAGAGAAAGACAAATATTGTATATTAATGCATATACAAGGAATTTAAAAAGACAGTACTGATAATCCTACATGCAGGACAGCAAAGGAGACACAGATGTAAAGAACAGACTTTTGAACTAAGTGGGAAATGGCGAGGGTGGGATGATTTGAGAGAATAGCATTGAAACATGCATATTACCATATGTAAAATAGATGACCAGTGTAACTTTCGTGCATGAAGCAGGGCACCCAAAGCTGGTGCTCTGGGACAACCTAGAGGGATAGGGTAGGGAGGGAGGTGGGAAGGGGCCTCAGGATCGGGGGGACACATATATACCTGTGACCAATTCGTGTTGATGTATGGCAAAAACCAACAAAGTATTGAAAAGTAATTATCTTCCAATTAAAATTAATTAATTAATTGAAAAAATATGTTCAGGGTTTGCAAATGATTTAATCCATCTAGCACATTACTGAAAAGGGGTGTGAAATCAGTAGAATATTAAGTCTAGGAAGACATAATGAGGAAAACAATGCAATAATATCACGTGAAATTCTATTTGACTATTGCAACTAATTCTACTATTGCAATTAAGTCTACTCCAGAAATTAGACAGATTATAATAGCAAAATGATATTTTATTCTGAATTTATTCTTAATGTATTAGAAAATTTTATTTTATTTTATTTTATTTTTTATTTTTTTAAGTTATATTTAAAATGTGATTCCTTCTGGTGTTGATGATCATAAACTGTTGAACATCATCATACCATTGAGGATTTAAAATAAAAAGAAAATCTCATAATTTTAAAAGTAAGTATTTTCACAAAAATTAAATACAGTAAACCTTAATAGAATACATAAAGGGGTTTTTCAGCATATATTTATTTAGATTTTACAACCCATATTATTAGAAAATAACAATATGTCTTCAAGATAGATTATTTTTAATTAACTTTTCAGAGACTTATTACACTTATTTTAATATTTGGAGTGTTACAAATTTTAGTATGCTTTTTTTATGTGTAAATGTTACAAATTCTTAAAAGTTTATTAAATATTTAATATTAAATTCAACAACAAAGAGTTTAATTGAGATGGGCTAAAAATAATAATTGTCCAAACTATTAATAATTCTAGGAATTCTAGGTTATTTGTGACTGTCAATTAAAGCTTTTTCATTTCCTCTTCATGTGTTCAAGAAATAAACCATTAGTCCTACCTAAGTGCAAAGAGCAAACCTAAAAAATAATTTGGAGAAAATATGAAATAAGCTTGAAAATGTATTAATTTTGCTACAATCCCTACAGCATAAAATTTTGCACATAAATGTTTTATATGAATATTTTAAAATGCAATATTGTGAAGGGATCATAATTCTCGATTGAAAACACAATTTTATATTTTTCAAAGAAAAAAGTGACTTAAACTTGGGTCTCCCTCAGTGATGACCACATTTATCTATTCTGTTCCACACTACCACTTGATCTCACTTCTATCTTTAGAAGAGTAAGGTAAGAAATGAAGGAAGCAATTTATATAATTAGGGAGTAGGAGAAAAGAGTGAAGAGACAAAAGAAAAGGAAGACAGCTGATCTTTTATGTCTCATCCCACTGTGCCCTACTTAAAAATATAAATTAAAAAGTTATAACCAATAAGTGTTAGTGAATCTCTATTTGTTTTAAGTATTATGAGTAAAAGGAATAATCATTTCATTCATCCAATAACACCAGATAGTACACAAAGGATTAAATACAGCACAGAGAATCTCACTGGAAACAAACAGTGCAGAAAAATATAGTGAACAAGAAGACTTTAGCAGTTTATTTAATTTGAAGCACAACATTCAGAGTGTGCACCACTGAAGGATTTGTCACATATTAATCTCTGTAATCTAGTTGCAGAGAATGAAACAGAGTAGAAACACAGTGCTTGGAAAATAGAAAACCCTGAATGGACTGTTGGCTGGATGTCTGGATAAATCTGTTCAATCATCTATCTAACTACCTAAACCATGTTTATGGTCAATCCAATGAATGGAAACACCAAGGATATGGCAAACCAAAACTTTTGGTTTTCTGCCTCTCATAAGAGGGTAGTCAGTCAGTTTCTATTATCTTTGTGTATATATAAATAGTCTCAATATCAGTTTGTAACTCTTAATAAAACAATAAGAGAAAATCAGCTTAACTTCATCCAGAGGGTTGTTTATTTATTTTTTTAGCTAAATATGAAACCAAACTTCTAAATACTAAGAAAAATATTGTATAAAGAGAAATAACATCTGAAAACTGTTGCATGTTGAATAATTGTCTCTTTGGAATGGACTTTAGAAGCATTCATCTATAAATATAAAGAGCAGAGAAACCCACTGTGTAGAAGAGAAAACTTTAAGAATGATGGAAGTAATGACATTCTAAAGCTTATCCTATAAGTAAAAGTTAACAATAGGATCAGAATCTACAGATCACACGAGTTTAATCCATTGATTGGTCCATTGAACATGAAGTGAATGAGATAACTAATGGGCTACTTCAATCTCTAATGAAATGCAGGATGTCTGGAGTAAATCATAACATCTGTTTTACAGAACAGAGCAATACCACAGAAGGTGGCATTGGGCTAGTGGGCTAGGGACTACGCTGACACTTGATCTGGAACCAACTGACTCCAGGTTTTTATCAAATTACTAACAGAATCAGACTGATTTTGTAAGAGTCACATCAAGCAGTTTGTGTAGCTGATACATTTTCAGTAATGCAAATAACTCTCATTCATTAAAGTATTGATTAATTTTCCCCTTGGAATTAATAGCAGCTTGTAAGGTCAGTTGCAAAGATTGGGTGGTCCTTTTGTAGAAGCCAGCTTAACCCAAATGCTCTACCACACACAAGCAAAATGTGACTAATTCACATGCTGAGATCTCATAAATCTGCCCTGTAATATGTTAGAGACATACATGTAGAGACATCTCCATATATAGTGAAAAAGTGAAAGTGAAAGTAAGTCGCTCAGTCGTGTCTGACTCTTTGCAACCCTGTGGACTGTAGCCCACCAGGCTTCTCTGTCCATGGGATTCTCTAGGCAAGAATACTGGAGTGGGTTGCCATTTTCTTCTCCAGGGTATCTTCCTGACCCAGGGATTGAACCCAGGTCTCCCGCATTGCAGGCAGATGCTTTAACCTCTGAGCCACCTGTACATGCCATATATAGTGACTTTACCTTAATATGAAATATTTCTAGGCCATAGAATGGTATTATAAGAGTCCATGGAAAAATGGAAAATCTTTAAAAACTGACTTTAGAGTTCCCAAAGGTAAAGTAAGATACAGAATTTATTGTTTTATTCTATCACACATTCTGAGGCATGGATCTCTATGTCTAAATGATGCAGAATGTGAACATTTCCAGTCACCAGGAATCAATCCCATGGAAGTGTGCCTCCCGAAGTCTCTCAAAAAATCTCCCGAAGATTCTCAAAAAAAAAAATTCCCCCAAAGTCTTCAAATTTACAATGAAGACAGGATAGAAAATTTGATGTGTGGAGCTATAAGGAACTCTGATTGCTGCTGAAACACTGCCCTCATTTTGGGGGAATTTTAAATACCTTTCTTAAGCATCTGCACTCAGACTTTACAAGACAGTTTGGTATTCAAACATTTAAACCTTATTCACTCCATTATTATACTTCTATGGTTTTAAGGTTAATGATCCATGTTTTAGAGAGATCAAAATGAGTGAATGACAGTACATTCTAGTAAGAAATTCTAAATCATTTAAAGAGAATCATTCAAAAGAAACAAAATTAACCTTTCATTTTAAGCTCTGGAAAGAATAACTGTGCTTTTTTTGGAACATTCAAGCAAGCCTAATCTACCTTCCTAGCTTCCAGCCAAGCTTCATATACAGCCCTTTCACATGCACATTATTTTGCCAACAAATGTCCGTATAATCAAAACTATGGTTTTTTCCAATAGTCCTGTATAAATGTGAGAGTTGGACCATAAAGAAGGCTAAGCATGGGAGAACTGGTGCTTTTGAATTGTGGTGTTGGAGAAGACTCTTGAGAGTCCCTTGGACTGCAAGGAGAACAAACCAGGCAATCCTAAAGGAAATCAATCCTGAATATTCATTAGAAGGACTGATGCTGAAGCTCCCATACTTTAGCCACCTGATACAAAGCTAACTCATTAGAAAAGACCCTGATGCTGGGAAAGATTGAAGGCAGGAGGAGAAGGGGATGACTGAGGATGAGATGGTTGGATGCCATCACCAACTCAATGGACATGAGTTTGGGTAAACTCTAGGAGTTAGTGATGGACAGGGAGGCCTGGTGTGCTGCAGTCCATGGGGTCACAAAGAGTTGGAATAAATGAGTGATTGAACAACAACAACAAAGAGGTACTTTTGCCTGAAAAAGTATTCTTGTCTGAAAAATCTCTTGGACAGAGGAGCCTGGCGGGCTACAGTCCATGGGGTAGCAAGAGTTGGACACAACCTAGAGACTAAACTACCACCAGAGGTATTTTTACTGAAAATAAAAGCACTAGCTAAAAGATAAGGCCATTCAAAGTCTCTACATACACTCAGAGAGGACAGGATAATAAAATAATAGTGCTTAATGTGGAAATAAAATTTAGCCAGGGTGACTACAAACTTAGAGAATTAAAGAGACTGATACAATGTGAGCAGCTGTGAGATGAGATTCAGACTTCCCTGGTTCTATCCATCCTTTGCATTTTCCTGCCTTTGATGAGACCTATCATTTGGTTTTCCTCAAGATATTGGAAGGATTAGGGGCCACTGGAAAACAATGGCACAACTGAATTAAAACTCCGGTCTTCTGACAACAGTGATCAAATACACTTATAACAGATTTATGGTGGAGAATTATATATCACTGTGAGTGTTTTGTTTTCCAAATATCCCACATATGAAGCTGTAAACTACAACTATATAACTTAGCAAAGCTAGGATACAATACATAAAATTAAAATGGTATATTAGCCTATTGCTATGTGATCCTATGCCTAGATCTTTTTTCAGCTGTTTAAAAATTTTTTTAAATGTAGAGTAATTTGGAATATGAAAAGTACCAAAAATTTAATGATCAGTAGAGGGAGACTTTCAGAACAAAGACATGGTAAAGCCAGGAATGATAGAACACTATCCCTTTATTCATTCAGAACTTTATCCCTTTTTTAATAGGGAGACTTTTTCCAAGTATCTTTCAGCCAAGGTTTCTTTTACATTTTTTTTAATATAAATGTATTTATTTTAACTTTAAAACTATTATGATGCAGTTAGCATTTAATGATTAACACACACACACAAATACAAACTCCAAAAACAAGGCAAATATATTCATTTCCTCCAGCAAATTTGCTCCAAGAAATTATGGCACACTTAGGGGCTCAATGCAATACACTTTTATTGTTCTAGAACTGTGGAAGTCAGTAGTCTAAAGTGGGTGAGGAAGCACTGTGCTGCTTCTAGGGGTCCTTGGTGTGAATCTGTTTCCTTTGATTTTCCTCAGCATCTAAAGGCTTCCCTCATTTCTTGGCTCATGTTTGCTTCCTCCATGTTCAGATCCAACAGTATAACACTTGACTCCCTCTTGTAAGGACCCTTAAGATTACTTCAAGCCCATCTAGATATTCTAGGATAATCTTTTCATTTGAAGACCCTTGATTTAACCACAGTGACTTTTGGCATATAAGATAATGTATGCAAAGGTTCTGAGAATTAGGAGATGGTGATCTTTGGAGGATGGGGAGCATCATTCTGCCTACCATAAAAAGTAAAGCCAAATTCTTTCACCCACTGTGATTTTCAGGGGAAATGAGGACAAAAACTTATAATTTCATTTCAAACTTTTTTGTATGTGAATTTCTTAACTCAGGTCAGCCAACTAAGTCCCACAGAAGAACTCTGACTTGAAGCCTGATTTTTTATAATTAAACTTTTACTGGGACACAACTATGTCCATTAACATGTTGACTGGCTCCACCCGTCAGCACACAGGGTACTTAAAGACTTCCTGAACCCACAGCCACCTCTGCACACAGCCCTGCCCAGCAGAGGGCCAGGGCCCAGCTCTACCTATCAGAGAGCATAGATGCCAGAAACTCACAATCCTATAACCTGTGGTCCTAATCTGTCACAGTAGGTCAAACCCTGCCCTGGGATCAGCTGGACCCCAGCCCACTAGCAGGCCAGTGCAAACTCCGGGACATCCCAAGAGCCTGTATCCACCTGTTTCAGGAACTGCCCCTTCTCCTCCTACCAGTGACCTGATATCAACTCTGGGATTCCTGGACCCTGGAACCAGAGTCCAGGGTCTGACTCTGCCTGCCAGTAATCCTGCACTAACACCAGGACCAGGTTTCACCCACCAGTGGGTGGGCCTCAGCCCCAAGTCTTATGGACTCTAACTCTTTCCATCAGTGAGCCAGCACTAGCCTTGGGACACCCTGGATTCTGCAGCTGGCCACCTCATGACCAGGCCCCTGTGTGGAACAGCCAGCAGCCTCCATACAAGGCAGGCCCAAGCAATCAACCAGACCCGGGTCAACCAAGCCTAACAGGCCACCCGCATATTCAGCCTGCCACAACTAGAAGACTTACACAGTCCTAATAGGGAGATACCCCAGAGCATACAGTTTGGGTGATGAGAAGGGAGTGCACTGCTGGGACACATAGGACACCTCCTGCAAATGGTCACTTCTCCAAGATCAGGAAACATAACCAAACTATTAGATACATAAAAATAAAGACAGCAACTTAGACAAAATGAAGCAACAGATGAACATATTCCAGATGAAGGAACAAGATAAAAATCCCAGAAGAACTAAATGAAGTGGAGCTAGGCAATCTACCTGAGAAAAGGTTCAAGGTACAGATTGTAAAGATGATCAAAGAATTTGGGAGGAGAACGATGCACAAAAAAAGTTAGAAGTTTTTAATAAGTTAGAAAATAATAAATGACAGTCAGACAGAGATGAAAAATATAGCTGAAATGAAAACCCACTAGAAAGAATCAAGTGTAGACTAAACAATAGAGAAGCAGAACAGAAAGCTGGAAGAAAGAGTAGTAGAAATCACTGGTAATGAACAGAGAAAAAAAAAAAGAATGAAAAGCAATGAGTACAGTTGAAGAAACCTCTGGGACAACATCAAATGCACTAATATTAGCATTACCATCTCAGAAGGAGAAGACAAAGAGAAAGGGGCTGATAATATATTTGAAGATATAATAGCTGAAAACTTTCCTAACATGGAAAAGGAAATAGTCCAGAGAGTCCAGGAAGTATGGAAAGTCACATATAGGATTAACCCAAAGAGGAATGCACCAAAACACACTGTAATTAAAATGACAAAAAGAAAAACAGAAAATATAAAAAGCAGCATGGAAAGGCAACAAATAACATACACAGGCCATGAAATTAAAAGATACTTGCTCCTTGGAAGGAAAGCTATGACAAACCTAAACAGCATATTAAAAAAAAACAGAGACATTACTTTGCTGACAAAGGTCTGTATAGTCAAACTATGGTTTTTCCAGTAGCCATGTATAGATGTGAGAGTTGGACCATAAAGAAGGCTGAGTGCTGAAAAATTGATGCTTTTGAATTGTGGTGCTGGAGAAGACTCTTGAGAGTTCCTTGGACTGCAAGGAGATCCAATGAGTCCATCCTAAAGGAAATCAGTCCTGAATATTCATTGGAAGGACTGATGCTGAAGTTGAAGCTCCATACTTTGGCCACCTGATGCAAAGAGCTGACTTGATGGAAAAGACCTTGATGCTGGGAAAGACTGAAGGCAAAAGGATAAGAGGACAGCAGAGGATGAAATGGTTAGATAGCATCACCAACTCAACAGACATGAATTTGAGCAAACTCTGGGAGATAGTGGAGGACAGAAGAGCCTGGCTTGCTACAGTCCATGGAGTTGCAAAGAATTGAACATGACTTATCAACTGAATGACAACAAACATAGAAGAGAACTCTCATAAGACTATCAGCTGATTTTTCAGCAGAAACTCTACAGGCCAGAAGGGAGTGGCATGATTTATTTAAAGTGATGAAAGAGAAGAAAAATCTATAGCCAAGAATACTCTACCCAGAAAAGTTTTTTTCCAACTTAATAGATAAATTGAAAGCTTTACAGAAAAGCAAAATTAAAAGAATTCAGCACCACCAAACCAGTTTTACAAAAAGTGTTAAAGGAAATAGTCTAGGTGAAAAAGACAAGGCCAATGCCATTGGCGGATTCATGTTGATATGTGGCAAAACCAAAACAATATTGTAAAGTTAAAAAATAAAATAAAAAAAAAGACAAGGCCATAACTAGAAACAATAAAATTACAAAATGAAAAAATTTGTCAGTAACACAATAATAGTAACACCTTACATCAATGGACAGATGATCCAGATGAAAAATCAGTCTGGAAACATTGCCTTTAAATGGCCCATTAGACCAGATCCATCTGAAAGCATTTTTAAGTGCACATGGAATATTCCCCAGGATAGGTCACATGCTGGCTACAAAACAGGTCTTAGTAAATTTAAGAAAATTGAAATCACATCAAGCATCTTTTCGGACCGCAATACTTTTGAGACTAGAAATCAACTACAAAGAAAAAAACTACAAAAAAACACAAACACATGGAGATTAAACAATATGTGACTAAACAATTAGTGGATCTCTAAGTACTGAATTTCAAACTGATAAGGGTACACACACACTTGAATATGGTTGAATTTTTAATAAAAATTTAAAAATTAAATTATTGTCATATTATTGTATCATACATCATTGTTTATTGGCACTTAATAAAGTACTATGCCAAATACTTTGTGTACAAGTTCATGTCTATATACACAAAATCTGAGTAAGCAGCAGCTTCAATTTTCAGATGAAGAAATTAAGGTTTTAAAATGGTAAATATCTTCCAAGATAACACAACTCATAAGTAGAAGTGCTAGGATCTAGACACAAGTCTTTGGCAACCAAACTATATGTTTCTAACCCCTCCATATTTTCCTGATGTATACATTTGCTTAATAATTTATTTAATCACTGTAAATTTGTTAGGATTTTATTCTACTAAATGTTCCTAATCATAATAAGAAACATTATTTTATATTTAAATTATTACATAAGTGTACATAGCAATTATGGATCTCTTTCTTCTCTGATGTAAGATGTTATAAGGAAGAATAAGATTTTTTTGTAGAGACAGAATGGCTGTGCTTGAAGGTAATTAGGCTGTCTGAGGAGGCCTTACAAATAGCTGTGAAAATGAGGGAAGCTAAAAGCAAAGGTATGACCTAAATCAAATCCCTTATGATTATACAGTGAAAGTGAGAAATAGATTTAAGGGCCTAGATCTGATAGATAGAGTGCCTGATGAACTATGGAATGAGGTTCGTGACACTGTACAGGAGACAGGGATCAAGACCATCCCCATGGAAAAGAAATGCAAAAAAGCAAAATGGCTGTCTGGGGAGGCCTTACAAATAGTTGTGAAAAAAGAGAAGCAAAAAGCAAGGGAGAGAAGGAAAGATATAGGCATCCGAATGCAGAGTTCCAAAGAATAGCAAGAAGAGATAAGAAAGCCTTCCTCAGCGATCAATGCAAAGAAATAGAGGAAAACAACAGAATGGGAAAGACTAGAGATCTCTTCAAGAAAATTAGAGATACCAAGGGGACGTTTCATGCAAAGATGAGCTCGATAAAGGACAGAAATGGTATGGACCTAACAGAAGCAGAAGATATTAAGAAGAGAATACACAGAAGACCTGTACAAAAAAGGTCTTCACAACCCAGATAATCACAATGGTGTGATCACTCATCTAGAGCCAGACATCCTGGAATGTGAAGTCAAGTGGGCCTTACAAAGCTAGTGACAAACAAGTGGACAAACAAAGCTAGTGGAGGTGATGGAATTCCAGTTGAGCCATTTCAAATGCTGAAGGATGATGCTGTGAAAGCGCTGCACTCAATATGCCAGTAAATTTGGAAAACTCAGCAGTGGCCACAGGACTGGAAAAGGTCAGTTTTCATTCCAATCCCAAAGAAAGGCAATGCCAAAGAATGCTCAAACTACCGCACAATTGCACTCATCTCACACGCTAGTAAAGTAATGCTCAAAATTCTCCAAGCCAGGCTTCAGCAATATGTGAACTGTGAACTTCCTGATGTTCAAGCTGGTTTTAGAAAAGGCAGAGGAACCAGAGATCAAATTGCCAACATCCACTGGATCATGGAAAAAGCAAAAGAGTTCCAGAAAAACATCTATTTCTGCTTTATTGACTATGCCAAAGCCTTTGACTGTGTGGACCACAATAAACTGTGGAAAATTCTGAAAGATGGGAATACCAGACCACCTGACCTGCCTCTAGAGAAATCTGTATGCAGGTCAGGAAGCAACAGTTAAAACTGGACATGGAACAACAGACTGGTTCCAAATAGGAAAAGGAGTACTTCAAGGCTGTATATTATCACCCTGCTTATTTAACTTATATGCAGAGTACATCATGAGAAATGCTGGGCTGGAAGAAGCACAAGCTGGAATCAAGATTGCCAGGAGAAATATCAATAACCTCAGATATGCAGATGACACCACCCTTATGGCAGAAAGTGAAGAGGAACTAAAAAGCCTTTTGAAGAAAGTGAAAGAGGAGAGTGAAAAAGTTGGCTTAAAGCTCAACATTCAGAAAACGAAGATCATGGCATCCAGTCCCATCACTTCATGGGAAATAGATGGGGAAACAGTGGAAACAGTGTCAGACTTTATTTTTCTGGGCTCCAACGTCACTGCAGATGGGGACTGCAGCCATGAAATTAAAAGACGCTTTCTCCTTGGAAGGAAAGTTATGACCAACCTACATAACATATTCAAAAGCAGAGACATTACTTTGCCAACAAAAGTTTGTCTAGTCAAGGCTATGGTTTTTCCTGTGGTCATGTATGGATGTGAGAGTTGGACTGTGAAGAAGGCTGAGCGCCAAAGAATTGATGCTTTTGAACTGTGGTGTTGGAGAAGACTCTTGAGAGAGTCCCTTGGGCTGCAAGGAGATCCAACCAGTCCTTTCTGAAGGAGATCAGCCCTGGGATTTCTTTGGAAGGAATGATGCTAAAGCTGAAACTCCAGTACTTTGGCCACCTCATGTGAAGTGTTGACTCATTGGAAAAGACTCTGATACTGGGAGGGATTGGGGGCAGGAGGAGAAGGGGACAACAGAGGATGAGATGGCTGGATTGTATCACTGACTCGATGGACGTGAGTCTGAGCGAACTCCGGGAGTTGGTGATGGACAGGGAAGCCTGGCGTGCTGTGATTCATGGGGTCACAAAAAGTTGGACACGACTGAGCGACTGAACTGAACTGAACTGAAAAGCAAAGGAGGAAAGGAAAGATATACCCATTTGAATGCAGAGTTCCAAAGAAGAGCAAGGAGAGATAAGAAAGCCTTGCTCAGCCATCATTGCAAAGAAATAGAGGGTTCAGGATGGGTAACACGTGTATACCTGTGGTGGATTCATGTTGATATATGGCAAAACCAATACAATATTGTAAAGTTAAAAAATAAAATAGAATTTTAAAAAAACATTAAAAAAATAAATAGAGGAAAACAACAGAATGGGAAAGACTAGAGATCTCTTCAAGAAACTTAGAGGTACCAAGGGAATATTTCATGCAAAGATGGGCTCAATAAAGGAAAAAGTGGTAGGGACCTAAATGAAGCAGAAGATATTAAGAAGAGGTGGCAAGAATACACAGACGAACTGTACCAAAAAGATCTTCATGACCCAGATAATCACGATGGTGTGATCACTCACCTAGAGCCAGACATCCTGGAATGTGAAGTCAAGTGGGCTTTAGAAAGCATCACTATGAACAAAGCCAGCAGAAGTGATGGAATTCCAGTTGAGCTATTTCAAATGCTGAAAGATGATGCTGTGAAAGTGCTGCACTCAATATGCCAGCGAATTTGGAAAACTCAGCAGTGGCCACAGGACTGGAAAAGGTCCTGTGAACCCCTTTGGGGTTCAGTCCAACCCCAAAGAAAGGCAAATGCTGAAGAATGCTCAAAGTGCTGCACAATTGCACTCATCTCACACGCTAGTAAAGTAATGCTTAACATTCTCCAAGCCAGGCTTCAGCAGTACGTGAACCTTGAACTTCCAGATGTTCAAGCTGGTTTTAGAAAAGGCAGAAGAACCAGAGATCAAATTGCCAACATCTGCTGGATCATCAAAAGAGTAAGAGAGTTCCAGAAAACATCTATTTCTGCTTTATTGACTATGTCAAAACCTTTGACTGTGTGGATCATAATAAATTGTGGAAAATTCTGAAAGAGATGGGAATACCAGACCACCTGACCTGCCTCTTGAGAAACCTGTACGCAGGTCAGGAAGCAACAGTTAGAACTGGACATGGAACAACAGACTGGTTCCAAATAGGAAAAGGAGTACTTCAAGGCTGTATATTGTCACCCTGCTTATTTAACTTATATGCAGAGTACATCATGAGAAATGCTGGGCTGGAAGAAGCACAAGCTGGAATCCAGATCACTGGGAGAAATATCAATAACCTCAAGTATGCAGATGACATCACCCTTATGGCAGAAAGTGAAGAACTAAAAAGCCTCTTGATGAAAATGAAAGAGGAGAGTGAAAAAATTGGTTTAAAGCTCAACATTAAGAAAACTAAGATCATGGCATCTGGGCCCATCACATCATGGCAAATAGATGGGGGAACTGTGGAAACAGTGGCTGACTTTATTTTTCTGGTCTCCGAAATCACTGCAGATAGTAATTGCAGCCATGAAATTAAAAGATGCTTACTCCTTGGAAGGAAAGTTATGACCAACCTAGACAGCATATTAAAAAGCAGAGGCATTACTTTGTCAACAAAGGTCCGTCTAGTCAAGGCTACAGTTTTTCCAGTGGTCATGTATGTAAGTGAGAGTTGGACTATAAAGAAAGCTGAGTGCTGAAGAATTGATGCTTTTGAACTGTGGTTTTGCAGAAGACTCTTGAGAGTCCCTTGGCATGCAAGGAGATCCAACCAGTCCATCCCAAAGGCGATCAGTCCTGGGTGTTCATTGGAGGACTGATATTGAAGCTGAAACTCCAATACTTTGGCCATCTGATGTGTAGAGCTGACTCATTGGAAAAGATCCTGATGCTGGGAAAGACTGAGGGCAGGAGGTGAAGGGGACGACAGAGGATGAGATGGTTGGATGGACTCAATGGACATGGGTTTGGGTGGACTTCGGGAGTTGGTGATGGACAGGGAGGCCTGGCGTGCTGTGGTTCAAGGTGTCACAAAGAGTCGGACATGACTGAGTGGCTGAATTGAACTGAACCATCTTTATAAACTTTCCAAGTTATCTAAAATGCCTGGGACTGCTTCCTTATTGATGTGTCATTTATGACATCAACTTCAGGTAAAATACAAGATACCACTACAAAACTATTAGGAACTATACACACAGTCTTAGACCAGATACATTTTTAGGAGGTACAAATGTGCCTGGTCAAGCTAAATTTTACTATTTGGAGAGCACTTTCAAGGAATGGAAAACCTAAGAATATTCATATTTTTATTTGTAGAATTTCATATGAGAGAGGGACTATTTTAGAATTTTTTTAAATGACACTCCTAGGCTCTTTGGATCCCAGTTATCTAGTTTACTGCATTTATATGAAGATAATATTCCAGGGTCTTATAAGAGAAAGTATGTGCAAGAATACAAGAAGTCCTCAAGAACTGATATAATCACTCATACACACAATTCTACTTAATTTTCATATTCTGCTTTATAACAGAAAAATCATTATTATTATTTTTAATATAAATTTATTTATTTTAATTGGAGGTTAATTCTTTACAGTATTGTATTGGTTTTGCCATACATCAACATGAATCCGCC
The DNA here is from genome assembly GCF_027580195.1 of Bos mutus. Classification (NCBI taxonomy): domain Eukaryota; kingdom Metazoa; phylum Chordata; class Mammalia; order Artiodactyla; family Bovidae; genus Bos; species Bos mutus. The sequence goes on from NC_091633.1 coordinate 70,547,732, forward strand.
ACAGGTGTACAAATGTTCCCCATCCTGAACCCCCCCGTCCTCTTCCCTCCCCATAAAGACAAAATTTAATGAATATGTCCATGGGATTTCCCAGGCAAGAACACTGGAATGGGTTGCCATTTCCTTCTCCAAGAAAGAAGACTAAACCTCTCAAAATTGTTTCAGCCATGAAATTAAAAGACACTTACTCCTTGGAAGGAAAGTTATGATCAACCTAGATAGCATATTCAAAAGCAGAGACATTACTTTGCCAACAAAGGTTCATCTAGTCAAGGCTATGGTTTTTTCCTGTGGTCATGTATGGATGTGAGAGTTGGACTGTGAAGAAGGCTGAGCGCCAAAGAATTGATGCTTTTGAACTGTGGTGTTGGAGAAGACTCTTGAGAGTCCCTTGGACTGCAAGGAGATCCAACCAGTCCATTTTTTTTTTTTTTTTTTCCTTTCTTTTTTTTAAAATTTTATTTTTAAACTTTACAATATTGTATTGGTTTTGCCAAATATCAAAATGAATCCACCACAGGTATACATGTGTTCCCCATCCTGAACCCTCCTCCCTCCTCCCTCCCCATACCATCCCTCTGGGTCGTCCCAGTGCACCAGCCCCAAGCATCCAGTATCGTGCATCAAACCTGGACTGGCAACTCATTCCATATACGATATTATACGTATTTCAATGCCATTCTCCCAAATCATCCCACCCTCTCCCTCTCCCACAGAGTCCAAAAGACTGTTCTATACATTCTAAAGGAGATCAGCCCTGGGATTTCTTTGGAAGGAATGATGCTAAAGCTGAAACTCCAGTACTTTGGCCACCTCATGCGAAGAGTTGACTCATTGGAAAAGACTCTGATGCTGCGAGGGATTGGGGGCAAGAGGAGAAGGGGAAGACAGAGGATGAGATGGCTGGATTGTATCACTGACTCGATGGACGTGAATCTGAGTGAACTCCGGGAGTTGGTGATGGACAGGGAGGCCTGGCGTGCTGTGATTCATGGGGTTGCAAAGAGCTGGACATGACTGAGCGACTGATCTGATCTGATCTGATCCGATGGAATTGTTTTCAGGGAAAACTTCCTTTTCTTTGCTTTTATATAATAAAATACGTATAAATGATTTCTTATTTTTCCATGCAGACTAACATAAGAGGAATAACTGTGAGTTGTAAAGAAAGCTCCATGGCACACATGGGGCTACCACAGCTCTCTTTGTTGTTGTTGTTGTTTTTGCCTGGTCTATAAAGACACTGGAGAAGGCAATGGCACCCCACTCCAGTACTCTTGCCTGGAAAATCCCATGGACGGAGGAGCCTGGTAGGCTGCTGTCCATGGGGTCGCTAAGAGTCGGGCACGACTGAATGACTTCACTTTCACTTTTCACTTTCCTGCATTGGAGAAGGAAATGGCAACCCACTCCAGTGTTCTTGCCTGGAGAACCCCAGGGACGGGGGAGCCTGGTGGGCTGCCATCTATGGGGTCACAGTGACTTAACAGCAGCAGCAGCATAAAGAGACTAATTTGGAACTGAATATCTATCGGTAGCTCTTGAAATAATAGGATTAAGATATTTTAGAATTTTCCAAGTTTCCTTGGAATCTATTTTCCAGATTTAGTTTGGGTTCAAGTTCCTCCATTAAAATTAAGGATCTTAAAGAAATTAAGCAAAATGTATTTATTTTAAACTTGTATTTTCTTGATCAAATCTCCTATATAATAAATGTCAAAGCATATAGATAGGTGGTTGGTGGTTTGAATCTTATAACCAGGGTTAGCCAAATGTACATTGGCTGATATCTGCAAGAGATAGTGATTTCAGTTATAAAGTAGATAAGATTCATTAAAAATTATATTATAAACAAGGAGACAATAAGAGCAAACATAAGGAACAATAATGCCAAAATGGCAAGAGTTAGAAGGTACAGCTGGAGAAGGCAATGGCAACCCACTCCAGTTCTCTCACCTGGAAAAATCCCATGGACAGAGGAGCCTGGGAGGCTGCAGTCCATGGGGACACGACTGAGCGACATCCCTTTCACTTTTCCTTTAATGCATTGAGAAGGCAATGCAACCCTCTCCAGTATTCTTGCCTGGAAAATCCCATGGACAGAGGAGCCTGGTAGGCTGCAGTCCATGGGGTTGCTAAGCGTCGGACATGACTGAGCGACTTCACTCTCACTTTTCCCTTTCATGCATTGGAGAAAGAAATGGCAACCCACTCCAGTGTTCTTGCCTGGAGAATTCCAGGGACAGGGGGCCTGATGGGCTACCATCTATGGGGTCGCACAGAGTCGGACATGACTGAAGCGACTTAGCAGCAGTAGCAGAAGGTATAGCATTAAAATAACACTTGTTGGTAGCAAATCTGTTACATACTTTCTGCTGATACTGATTGTTGAAGTGATACTGTGGGTCAGATTTTATATGAACATGATTAATGATGTAAGAGAGTAGAATCAATATTATGCTCTGATTCAGAAATCTCAGAATGGCAAAAATGTGTTTTAGCAAATCTTTCAGGTAACTCTGATGCATGTTAATGTTGACAAAATCTGGCTTAGACTGCAACTACTTCTACAAAATCACAAAGTCAAATACTTAAAAAGAGATAAGTAGTTGCATTAAAGCTCTTATTTTCCTTCTAAAAATTATCTTCTTAGGATACTAGCAGGTGTAATCATTGTTGACCAGACTGTTTCCTGATCTTCATGTGGAATATTTGCCTGTTATTTGTGAAGAAGCAGACTGTCCTAGAGTTGAAAGGGATGCTCAATAAGCTGACAGGTATATAATTATGTACAAATAAAGTTATTGACATATTTTCAAGTTGATGTATATTAGAAGTTCCATTTCTTCTTGGATATATCATAGAATGCTGGGACTAGTGTTATTCTACCCTACCTGTGCAAAGAGCCAACTCATTAGAAAAGACCCTGATTTGGGGAAAGATTGAAGAGGAGAAGGGGATGACAGAGGATGAGATGGTTGGATGGCATCACTAACTCAATGGACATGGGTTTGAACAAGCTCTTAGAGACAGTGAAGGACAGGGTAGCCTGGTGTGCTGCAGTCCATCGGGTTGCAAACAGTCATGACTGAACAACTGAACAACAACCTTACAAAAAAACCTATGTAAACAAAATCACAACTTTGCTGAACATATCAAAGAGCCAAAGTCACTAGCAATGCACTCACTCACAGGCCCTGTCAAGCAAAGATGAGACACATACATCTGCTCACCAGTGACAGAAGACAGTTAGGGTGCCATATAATTAAGTTAGATGCATTTAGCTACAATTGTGATGTACTGTCAAGGTCAGGTGTGGAGTCGGATACAGCATCCTAAGATCTATAGACACAGGAGTTTTTACACACGTGCAGGCTCTTCCCCATGGACCTCAATCTCCTGCTCATGAGAAAGATGTGGGAAGAGCAGGAGATAGACAAGTACCTTCCTTGCTATTGTAGGCTTGGATGGGAAAGTGGTCACTTCTGGGAGAAAAGCATGAAGTTCTATTGCAACCCTTCTGTGGAAAATGAAATAAGCTTCTGGGTGAGGAGTAGAAACCTGTCACCACCAGGGCAAACATGTAGACTCCCTGTAGCAAGGTGAAAAACAAATGAACAAATAAAACTGGGGAAGTCTTGGACCCAGGAGCCTACTCCAATAATACCAGAGACCTTCTAACACATGGGAGAGGTAAAAAACAAAGAAAAAGACTCTCCCATGGAAGATCAGCCAGAGATATGAGATGCCGTTTGGCTGTCAGGAAGAGAAGAGGTAAGATCACTGGGAAAGGATATTTCTAACACCTAAAAACAGATCCTGTCTGAGGTGGAGAACCCCTTTCTCTCACCACCAGAGTACCAAGTACCAAGAAGCATGAAACTGCAGTCTTTCACTGGTTGACTGAAAAAAGTCTGAAGAGGTATATAGTTGTGGTAGACATGAATGAGGAAGCTAAAGCTAAAGCTAAAGATGAAATATTGAGAAAATGCATCTGAAATTTCAGGCTCCAAGCTAAAACAAAGGAATTAAAAGCCAATGGTCCACTGAAGGCAATCATAGGATAAAGACAATCCAAACTCAGCTGATTACTGACTATATTCACTCAGCAATATCCCTTCCCATGTACACATATTCACTAACAGCCTAACACAGCCTGAGCTGTGTCCATTTCCAGATGTAAAGTCTCTACTGTTAAATATATAATACATACTTGGTCGCTCAGTCATGTCTGACTCTTTGTGACCCCGTGGACTGTAGCCTGCCAGGCTTCTCTGTCCATGGGATTTCCAGACAAGAATACTGGAGTGGGTTGCCATTTTCCTCCTCATGGGATCTTTCCTACCCAGGAAGGGAAACCACGTCTCCTGTGTCTCCTGCTTTGCAGGTTGATTCTTACCTGCTGAACCATCAGGGAAGCCCCCTAAACACATATTATCTGATGATTAATCAAAAATTACATGGCACACAAAAAGCCAAGGAAAAAAACACAGTGTTAAGAGAGAATATAATCATCAGAACAGACTCAAACATGACTGCTATGTTTAATCTATCAAATGAGAAATTTCAGGAGAGAAAGTATTATAAATTGAATTATGCCTCCTTGCCAAGTTTGTACACTGAAGCCCTAATCCCAATGAGGTCATAAGGGTGAGGCCTAATCCCACAGAGCTAATGTTCTTATAAGAAGATGAACAGACACAAGTGCCCACTTTCTTTCTCTGTCTCTCTTTTTCTTTCTCCACACACACACACACACACACACACAGGAAATGCTATGTGAGGGTGATGAAGCAACCATCTACAAGTGAAGAACAGAGGCCCCAGCAGACACCAATCCTCACAGCACTTTGATATCGAAGGCCTAGCCTCCAGATCTGTGAGAAAATACTTTTTGTTGTTTTAGACATTCAGTTTGTGATATTTTGTTATGGCAACCTAAGCAGACCAACACACATTGCAATTCTACTAATGAATCAAATGGAAATGCTAGAAATAAAAAAAGATAGATAAAGTTCACCTTTGACAAACTCATCAATAGACTGAAGACAGTTGAATAACAATCACTGAAATTTAAGATTGGTCTCTAGAAATTACCCAAACTCGAAAAGGGTGGCAAAAAATAACAGAATTCAAGAGTTATGGGATAATATGAAACAATATCACATATGTGTAAATGAGTTGCAGAAGAAGAGATAATAATGCAGGAGAATTGTGAAATAATGGGCAAGAGTTTTCAAAAATTCATGACAGATATCACAATGCCGATGCAAGAAATTTAGACTTCTCAGAAGGGCAATTACTACACAGACAGACAACACTCCTAGATACATTATATTCAAAGTGCTGATAAAAAAAAAAATTGTGAAAAAATTAGAGAAAAAAACCATAGAAATAAAATAAAGATTTACCACAGACATTAAAACCCATCACGAATGGTAAATAAAAGAGTCAGGAATCTAACATGCAGGTGGCGCTAGTGGTGAAGCATGGCCGGGAAGATCCATGGGAGGAAGAGATGCCCACCCACTGCAGCGTTCCTGCCTGAGAAGCCCCATGGACAGAGGAGCCTGGCGGGCTGTGGTCCATGGGGTCACAGGGAGTCGGGTATGACTGAGTGACTGAGCATACATATTTAACATGCCATCTTAGAACTTTATACCCAAAGAAAATATCTTCAAAAAATGAAAATTTATAGACATACTCTATATAAAATACAAAAAGAAATTCTTCAGGGAAAATAAATATGATATGAATCAAAACTTGGATCTACATATACACACACAAAAATCTTCAGGAAAATCCATTTTCCCAACTCCCTTAGCTACTGCACTGATGAATGCAGCTTCTGTATCTCAGTCCATAGGCATCAGAGAGTGTTCCTCTCAACCAGGGCTTTGAACAGGACTGGAAAGCAATCAAGTTCCTACAGTGCTGTTATTTTAGCACCTAGGATCATTCCAAAGAATGGTTGAAATTAATTGATGTCTCTGTCTAGGAAGTCATTTACTGAGGTTTTACAAGTATGGTGATTGGAAAGAACTCCATAGTAGGAATATGAATGTCTCAATGACAGTCTCTAATATTGTTATTCTTAGGCTGCATGTGAATAAGATACCTGTACTGGAAAAAACAAACAAACAAACAAACAAAAAAAATCCTCACTGAAGAAAAGGATGCAAACAGAACTTTAAAATTAACTTTATGGCTGGATTGGCCCAATAAGCTACTATGGACTCATAGCCTCATTCCTAACACAACTTCTTCGTCTTTATTATGGTTCTTGTTAGACTGTCCTAAGCCTTGCTAGTTGGCATTCTTTCCTACTTTTGACAATAGCATAGTGCAGAAAACTGTCAAAATTTCTATATTCTATGATTCTGTTTCTTTAAATGTACTCTTCAAGTATTCTGTAGTCTATTACGAAATATAAGATGTACTATCAGATGACCAGGACAGAAAGCAAGACTCAAAGAATATAAGAGAGAGGATGAACATTATATTCATTTTTGAATTTGGAAGAAGTCTAATGATATCAGTACTCATCTAAACAGGACAGCTACATTATGCAAAAATAACACTCCAGAAATCACAAGACAAAATTAGTTTTCTATTAAAAAGCACATATGCTTTGCATGTAGACATAGAATTGACACTATAGAATTTACTATGGTAAGTTGAAGTGAATACTTATAGTTTTCTTCTTGAATTTTTTTTTTGTTTACATCTCCATTTCAAAACATTATTTTCAATAACATATTAGGAAGTAAAACTTATTGTTTTGCAGTAACTTTGGCAATGCCTTTTAAAACTTCCCATCCAGGATAAGAAGACTGTATGAGAACTACACAGCTACCATTACTATCACTTTGATTAAGGAATCAGGAATTTAATCAACGTTAGTAGGAAAACATAAGAAAGTCTTTTCCATCTGTCTACTAATTCAATTCAATTAAATAAACATTCATTTTATTATTTTATTTCCACATACTAGCTGTGCATGTGCAAGACATTAGCAAGCAGCTTAACAGAAAAAGAGAAAAATGTGCTCACTTACTAATTTGACTCGATGACCAGGAGTGGCACTGATTTCCCATGTGCATTCTTTTCTGCTTGGGTACTTGTCTGGCCAGTTGGGACTAGTGATGAAGCCACTTGGACTGTGAATCTTCTGTTCACACTCAGCTGTGCCAATAACGATAGTATCAATTAGTGTGTAAATCTAGCCCAGGATCGGGCCATCCAGGAGGCAGCTTACTTGCCCACTATCTTGCTGAAAAATTTTCCTGAATAACTAATCATCACTCTATCACTTATCATATTCATCTGCTTTGGCAAACATTTTGCCGCACATAATCGTAATTAGACAGTGACTGTTTTTGAGTTCACATGAATTAAGTATTTATAATGAATTAGATAAATGCAATGAGAAAATGAATTATTTTTAACTGCTGGATTTATAAGCTCAAAATTTAACAGAGTAATGTTATTGATAATCAAAGGTATCAACTCTTGGTATGTACAAAACATTTAATGTAATGTCACAACAAAAATCAATGGACTATGTCATTTTCAATTATTTTTCCTATTAACATAAACATCATTTATAGTTAACTAGGATCACTAAGCCACTTTATGAATCATATCTTTATATTTTTTCTCTCCCTTTGTTAAAGTATATGCTTGAATATCTAAATCATAATTTTAGCTGCTAAAGTAAATTCTTTGTAATTTCATCAAAGTAAAATGAAGCCCTGAGGGGAAAACAGCTACTAGCTTCAGAACTAATTTAGAAAACATGTCATTCAATTAATATGAAATTTCTTTTAGATATTACACAGTTTAAATAACTTCATCTTGGGGGAGGGCATCCAATATTGCTAATGCGTGCGTGCACTGTTGCTTCAGCTTTGTATGACTCTTGTGGCCCTACGGATTATAGCCTGCCAAGGCTCCTCTGTCCATGGGATTCTTCAGGCAAGAACGCTAGAGTAGGTTGCCATTTCCTTTTCCAGGGCAGCTTCCTGACTCAGAGATTGAAACTGCATCTCCTGCAGCTCTGGCATTGCGGGCGGATTCTTTACTGCTGAGCCACTGGGGAAGACACAATATTTCTAATATCAAACTTCAAAACATGTAATACTGTGTCCTCAAACTGTGTTCTAACTACATAATTTATGAAGCATTATGCTGTGTATCCTGTGTAGACTGGAAATTATTTGTTGTATATTATGTCACCCATTCTAAAATATAATTAATTCTTTGAAAATTTCTAAGAAATCTCAGGGGAAATACTTTACTATATGAACAAAACACTTGTTAAATAGTAGTGCTGCACAATAAGGGTAAAATGACTGACACTACTGTGCTGTTGGTGCCTGCCTTCTTTCTAAACCCTTGCTTTAACTGTGCCAGCTTTCCACAGGGAATTGGATTTGTAACCAAGAAATGCAAAAAAAAAAAAAAAAAAGATTGAAGTTTAGCTCATTTTAAACAGCATAGGTTCATACAGCAAAACTTAAAAGTCTGAGTGCTGTCTTGATAAGGGTTTTCTAAGTTCCATTATCCCTGTCCTTGCCTTGCTCATATGAAATGTGGAATCTTCCAGATCCGGCAAATAGCCTATAAGACAAAGCCAAGAGGCTTGCTGCTGAAGTGTATAAGGTACAGAGTATCATAGCAGCAGTGAAACAAAATCCAGCCGCTTTACTGACAGAAAAAAGGAGTGTCATTAGAGGTGCCTGGATATACTTCTACATAAAAGAAGTTTTCTAGAAAGTCCTTTCTTGAAAATATTTATTATAAAGAGAAACTTTGGATATCTAAATTTATTTGCTACCTGGAGTCACTACATGCACACTTTGTAAACACTTTTTTTTTTTTTCTAAATCATCTTCCATATCTCAAAATAACTGGGCCTATTCCCCAGCCTATTGATTTACTAGAATACCAAGTTTCACACATCAGAATCTCATTGGTTTATACATGAAAGTAAAAAGAGAAAAAAAAATCTTGCATATAATTCTGTGCAAAGTCATTAATTTAGTGAAATAGAGGGGAAAAATATGATGTGACCATATTTGAATGAAACTAATGGAATGAGGGTCAATTCAGGGTATTCTGTAGGATTCAAAGGTGCATACAAAGAATTACTATGTAATTGTGGTTCTAGTCAGGCACCTACCACTCTACCTGTACTAATGACTAGTTATACACTTGTCTTAGTAATAAATCCAAGTTAAATAGAAAGCTTTATTTTCTTTTTAAACAAAATAGAAACAAGGAAGAAATAAAGGAAGAAAGAAATAAGATCTGAGTAACTATATCTTTTCCCCATGTGGCTCACACTGGCTGAGGAGATGAAGATAAATGTCTTTATAAAACCTTGGAATATAGTAAGAACGTAGGACCAAAAGCTGATAGGCTAACTGCGCTACTAAGATGCTCTGTGTGTGTGTGTGTGTGTGTGTGTGTGTGCCTTTGTGTGTGTGTGTGTTGGGGAGTGGGGTGGGAAACCATGACTTAAAACTCTAAATGGCACAGTATTTTCAAATGTCTTTTTTATGGTAGGCATTTGAGTTTGAGATGCCTGGTATTTAAAATGACAGCATTCATGCATCACGTATATAAGATATGTTGGGGAGGGAAATTAAACCAAATGCAAAGCATTTAGCAGCGGTTTAAATATGGAGACGGGTATGAGGCCTGTTATATGAAGACTGGCGGATAATGCAGTGCTTTCCTGGCTGCCAGACGGCATCATGGCAGCTCTTGCATCTGTTATACAGTTATTCTAATGCCACCTACGCATGATGTGCAGAACCTTGAGGTAATACAAAGTTTCCAATAGTGTGATTTGGATCTTTGAACACTGGGTGTATTTTTATTTTTGACATTTGAACAGTTAACAATTTCTACTCACTGATATGATTAACTCTACCTGGAAGCAGTGCTTTACCCAAATTGCATGAAGTTCTAGATATCATCAGAAAAAATGACCTTTCTTTCATACCTTCCTTGCAATCATGCTTATTTTCGTGCAGCACAAATCCATTTCGGCACTGACACAGGTAGCTTCCCATTGTGTTGACACACTCATGTTGACACCCGCCATTATCCTTAGAACACTCATCTTTGTCTAGCAAAGAGATAACCGCATAGATTAATAAGTAACTTTAAAAATGAAGGATATCAAAGGAGAGTCATTTAGTTGTAGTTAATATTGGCAAAGGGTAAGCTAAGTCACAGCTTTCCCTGTTCCCAAAATAAAGCCAAACAAAAAAATTATAGTGACTTAATTCTACCTAATCCTTGTTTAGCTTGGAGCCTTGTGCCATGAATTGAATTTCCGAGATCACTTACACAAGGATGACAACATGTAGTCCTCTTTCATTCCTCTATTGGAGAAGTTTTGAGTAGGGCAGAGGAAATAAATGAATCTTTTTCCAAATAATTCTAAAAATGTATTGTCAACTTTTAAAATCAATTAAAAATTGTGAATAATTTGATTAAATGCAAATAAGGGCATATAAATGGAGTGAAATCCTTCACTATGGCATGTAGACAGAGGCTAAACAAGGTTCCAAGATTTGTGTGCATTCATTTTTAAAAATCACTTGTTATAACTACTGTAGCTGATTTTTTCCATTAACTTTGCAGTTATGCTTAGCATTAATAAATCTGGATATTTTATAAGATTCCAAGACAGAAAAAGGCATCATTAGATTATCCTGAAGGAAAAACAATTAATATATTTTAAATTAATCTACTCAAGCAAACCAGTTAATTAATAAGTAATTCCATAAAAGAGCTTTTAGTGTGCTAGAAGTAAAGGTTGCAGCTAAGTCGCTTCAGTCGTGTCCAACTCTGTGCGACCCCAGAGACGGCAGCCCACTAGGCTCCCCGGTCCCTGGGATTCTCCAGGCAAGAACACTGGAGTGGGTTGCCATTTCCTTCTCCAATGCATGAAAGTGAAAAGTGAAAGTGAAGTCGCTCAGTCGTGCCCGACTCTTAGTGAGCCCATGGACTGCAGCCTACCAGGCTCCTCCGTCCATGGGATTCTCCAGGCAAGAGCACTGGAGTGGGGTGCCGTTGCCTTCTCTGTGAAGTAAAGGTTAGGATATGAAATATGAGCTCTAAGAAATAACCAACAAATTCACTACAGGGAAAAAATCCCAACTCTATTAGCAGGCAGTCAATTCAGTGAGAGGCATCAGCCACCACATTACATTGCTTAGCAGTCATTCCATGAATGGCTTGTCCATTAAAGTCAAAACTGGCCTCTGCTCCTGACACATAGATATGATAATTCTTCACTCAGACCTTCCCCACTCCCATAGTACAGCGAACAAAAAGCCACATGACAGTCACATCAGAGATTAGGCTGAATTCAAAAGTTACACCATCAATTGATTTTTTCTAGGGAGAGTTTGTGAGCTCATGGTGGCACACAAATAGCAAATACTATTTTTGCTTGTTTTATTTTATTTTATTTTTTTTTGCTTGTCTTAATCAAATCAGTATTCCCCCTATGGATATGGGTGTAGGAAAGCCATTTTATCCAAGAATCTGATACTAATATTTGTGAATACATTTATTTTTTCCCATTTTGGTGACTGATAACATGATATACCACATGCATGCTTCTGGGATATATTCATGCATTGGCAATATAGAATATACATATAGACAGTCTTGAAAATTTTAATAACATATCAGGATCAATATAGCTGCAATTTAAGTGTTCTTTACTTGTCCTTAAGACTTCCATAACACTTTTAATACTTAATATTGAAGCTAAGCAAATAAGAAAAAATAAATAAAATAAGTAAAATTTATCTCTAAAAGAGCATCAAATATTAAAGTGTATAAGAAATCAGAAATTAATAAAGTAGCCTTGCAAGATTAATTTTCAAGAAGTTCATAATTTGGAAGTACTTTTACCTTAACTGTGAAAACTACAGATGATGTTTGTAAATGGCCCATGTGGAAAGGATGAGTGGAGAACTAGACTCCCTGCTCGCATGCTGTCACTACCCGTATTTCCTAGTTCAGACAATCAGGAGATGATTTATGTTTCTTATTTTAATATGCCTGTCCAGGGGCTGTTTACCTAAGATGGTTTGGAAAAATACTTCTTTATGAGTTGATGTCAAATACACTGCATCACTGTAAATGGGAAGAGCCAATTAAAAATTTTCTGGTGCTAGAATTACTCTGAAATAGATACATATTTCTTATAAAATATTTATCTAATGATTGTTTGGTAATCTTAAAATCTGATATAGTGAACTATGGCTGTATTCTAGGTCAACCAGATTTTTGAGAGTTAGTTGGATATCTAACAATTGTAAGTATTTTACATTTAAGAAATTAGTTTACATTTGCAATTGGCTGGTAAACAGGGTACTCAGTGACAAACCTATCAGAGCAGGGACCACCTGAGTCATCCCTTCATTTGGATCTGTTAGACGCCATGCATGAGAGACAAAAAATGTTAAAAAAGAACACAGGTTAATATGCTAAATTTTTCAACCCATAGTCATTTTACAATGAAAATAATTCCAAAACATAAAATATTTCTAACATTTAAAGTTCCTCGTAGTATAAATATCATGTTGCTACATGATATTTCTAAGGAGAGTTATTTTCTTTAGATTTGATAGAACATAATCTGATTTGTAGTAATGGTAAGTAAAGAGAAATAAAGTTGAAAGTGAAACAATTCATATTTGAATAATAGTTTTTGTAGCCAGATTTTCATATTTCTGTTGTGCTGGAAAAATAATAATAATTTTAAAATAATTTTTAGAGGAGGAATAAGAAAATGAGGAACAAGAGGGAGAAGAAGATTTTATATATCATACTGTCTAAGTATCTTATTATTTTTCAGTGTCCCAATTAATTAATGTTTCCTTCTTCCCTACATCAAACATTGCTTAATATAATCAATGTCACATGAAATTAAGAGTTACCAAAGATATTGCTAGAATATATGTGTAAGCTAATCTGAACTAAGCTAAAATTCAAAGCTGGGCAAAAAAGCAGCATATAAAAGTCATCATGCCCAACAAAGCAGTGTATAAAACTGCCCACACACGCCAAATAGTCAATATGAAAAGAGAAAATTTCAGTAAACATTGGAATACTTGAAGTTATCCAGACTTCCTACATCACACAAAGAAAGCTATTTATTTAACTTAATGTCATTAAAGATGAGTTACACAAATATATTCTGAATTTTTTATAAAAATCATCAAATTTGAGGGAAAAACATTAGCAAATATAATTCTGTTTTCATTTTCTTTCCTTTTAATCTTCTTAGGACACAAACTACAAATATTTTGAACAATGAAAATCCCAAGGAAGAGAGAAGGAAGGAGGATACGGAGTTTTAAAAATTTCTCAGACTGTCTGCGGAATGAATTCAATAATTGATAATTCTGTCAATGATTCATTTGAAATTTTCTAGCATTTTCATACTGTCAGCATGGGATTTTAAGAACTGTTTTTATTAAAGAGAAATAAATGTTTTATTGAGTAGAAATCGAAACATTTAATTTTTTAGGTGGAAATTAGCCTCCTTCTTTGAAATGGACATATCTGATTTCCATTCCTTCATGTTAGATAAAGGAAACGTCCATTATTAGGGAAAAAGGAGGTGGCATTTTCCCATCAGAGGCCTGCAGAGTATCTCTGAGACTATCAGAGACCATCAGTCTATGAATAATACATACTGGATGGAACTGAAGTGGCAACCTATATCAAGTTCTTGCAAGATTCAAAAATAAAAATTTTCTCTTTGCAGAACGCTTCCATGTCTGTAGGAAAAAGAAGTAAAGGGTCCACACACCAGACCAGAACAATATATGAGCAGATACACTTACAATAAATGCTCAGATATAAAACAAATATCGTCCACACTCATGCATACACACATACACAATACCTCTCATGCATGTGTGCATGCATACAAGACACACAGTTTTCAACACAAAACTGTTGAAAAAATAATCACCTTCAAATGAGCTCTGATAAGCTCTATTGAGAGCAACAATTCAGACAATTTCCTGTTTCTAAAATATGCAAGTATTTAAATATCATTAATCATGAAACTTGGAACTAGATTCAGAATCATAGAAGAGCTTTAATTGTGTTACTACTTGAAATTAATCACACTAATATTTAAAGTTTTGTTAGGATAATATCAGGTTGAATTTATTCTAAAAATATCTATGATCTTCCCATGAGAAAACAAAAAAAAAGTTGTGTACGAGAAACAGTGTAAAGAAATATCTATAAACACTGAAGAGTGGATAAGATGAGAATCAGGGCAGTTGAAATCACTTGAATATAGAGGAAGAAAAATCACACAAATCATTTTATCTGACTCCTGTATTTGTAACAGACATAAAGGAACTCAGAGTCAAGAAATCCGGGCTTTAATGAGCTTATCCTTTAAGTCATCATTGCATCTTTTTACCACTACAGGGTGCCTAAAGAAGGTGGAAGGTCTATGTGCAGCTCTCATTGCCTGAAGTTATTTGTTATATTATTTCCAAATAACGAACACTGTGATTAAAGTAAAACTCAAGCTTCCCAAATGTAATTTTTACATGCATAAAATCCTACTAATATTTCCTTTAAGTTTAACCTATTTAATGAAAAATAATTTTGTTCTTAGAAAACAGTTAATTTTGCTTAATCCCTTAAAGTAAGTAAACTATATCAAGTACACCTATGCAGATTTGCATAATTGTATTCAAATACAATATCATATAAAATTAAGTTAGGCTTTACTTCATATAAAGTAATTATTGTTATTTAGAAACAAACCTCATTCATTCATGGAAAATAATGGTAATATATTGTTGTGAACCAATGATAATATATTGTTGAATCAGCTATCTTCTAGAAAATGTCTATATTATTAGACATTTTGTCTATTATATTCCAAAATACATAAAAATTTAATAGATATGTAATTCAATATCATTTTCAAATAACCTTAGTTTTATAGTCATAATTTCCTTATTTACTTGTACTATTTCATTATATAGCTTTATAACACACCCTTAATATCAGAAGTAAATAACACTAATTTTTGTAGAGGAGCTTATGGATATTTTGCTGTATAAAACAATAACTTCTAGATTTTCAAACTATAGCATGACTATTTTAAGACATTAAGAATTTATGCAATGATTTCTTACTTTGCTGAACATGAAAGTGACAGAAATCTGTATTATTTTGCTAATAAACTCTTAGAGTCATTCTTCTAATTTCATTTCTTAAAGTGCTTATTGAAAATCAAAGTTATGTGTAAACATTAGTAAAATCTCAATATGATTATTTCATTAGATATTAATAATTGTATTTTAAAAATAATGCTATAGTTTAATTTCATTTTATTCATTAAAAATCTAAGTATATATCCTTGTTTTTTTTCTCTCTTGATGCATCACTTAGTTGCAATAAAGCTAGAATATATTTTTAAATAGTTTTCCTTTCTATATAATATGAATTCACTTATAATAAATACTGTTTCTTTTTAAATTGAATTTCTTGATAAATTTTTGGGGAAAGTTATGTGGAAAAATAGCTAAACACTTCTCATTATGTTTTCATAAATCATAACCACTTCTGAACTTTTTAGAGAACTGGTTATAAACAGAACTACTTAAGATTATGTCTCCATAAAAAATTTCTGGATTAACATACACAATGCAGCAAATATTTATTCAACTGTCTATAAAATGTTACAAACTAACTATAAAAATAAAAATTAGAAAATTTAACTCAATAAAAAACACATACTAATAGTATTAATTTGTATTAATACTTATAAACTAATCAATAGATGGATTTAAAGTTTCACAAGTTTCAGAATAATGTTTTTAAGAGGAATAATTTTGAAATTGGGAAATTTAGGGAATTTCACTGATGTTTACTTATTTTCTTAAAATGTAGGGGCTTTTAATCAAATTTCACCTCTTTAAGAGGGAATTTTTAATGTGAATTGGTTCAGTGTAAGTCAGTCATGTCCAACTCTTTGAGACCCCATGTACTGTAACCCACCAGGTTCCTCTGTCCATGGGATTTTCCAGGCAAGAATACTGGAGTAGGTTGCCACTTCCTCCTCCAGATCATTAACCTTATCCACTTCCAAAGTCATTGTATGAAAATATTGCCAAAATAATTTTGTGTTGTTTTTACTAGGCTTTGATATATCTGATTAGAATGTATACAAAATCTAAGTCAGCAAACTTGGAAAACTCAGCAGTGGCCACAGGACTGGAAAAGGTCAGTTTTCATTCCAATCCCCAAGAATGTTCAAACTACCGCACAATTGCACTCATCTCACACGCTAGTAAAGTAATGCTCAAAATTCTCCAAGTCAGGCTTCAGCAATGCGTTAACCGTGAACTTCTTGATGTTCAAGCTGGTTTTAGAAAAGGAAGAGGAACCAGAGATCAAATTGCCAACATTCACTGGATCATGGAAAAAGGAAGAGAATTCCAGAAAAACATATTTCTGCTTTATTGACTATGCCATAGCCTTTGACTATGTGGATCACAATAAACAGTGGAAAATTCTGAAAGAGATGGGAATACCAGACCACCTGACCTGCCTCTTGAGAAACCTATATGCAGGTCAGGAAGCAACAGTTAGAACTGGACATGGAACAACAGACTGGTTCCAAATAGGAAAAGGAGTATGTCAAGGCTTATTGTCACCCTGCTTATTTAACTTGTATGCAGAGTACATCATGAGAAATCTTGGGCTGGAGGAAGCACAAGCTGGAATCAAGATTGCAGGGAGAAATATCAATAACCTCAGATATGCAGATGACACCACCCTTATGGCAGAAAGTGAAGAAGAACTGAAGAGCCTCTTCATGAAAGTGAAAGAAGAGAGTGAAAAAGTTGGCTTAAAGCTCAACATTCAGAAAACTAAGATCATGGCATCCGGTCCCATCATTTCATGGCAAAAGATGGGGAAACAGTGGCTAACTTTATTTTTGGGGGGCTCCAAAATCACTGCAGATGGTGACTGAAGCCATGAAATTAAAAGACGCTTACTCCTTGGAAGGAAAGTTATGACCAACCTAGACAGCATATTAAAAAGCAGAGACATTACTTTGTCAACAAAGGTCCGTCTAGTCAAGGCTATAGTTTTTCCAGTGGTCATGTATGGATGTGAGAGTTGGACTATAAAGAAAGCTGAGCACTGAAAAATTAATGCTTTTGAACTGTGGTGTTGGATAAGACTCTTGAGAGTCCCTTGGCCTGGAAGGAGATCCAACCAGTCCATCCTAAAGGCGATCAGTCCTGGGTGTTCATTGGAGGGACTGATGTTGAAGATGAAACTCCAATACTTTGGCCACCTGATGCAAAGAGCTGACTCATTGGAAAAGACCCTGATGCTGGGAAAGATTGAGGGCAGGAGGAAAAGGGGATGACAGAGGATGAGATGGTTGGATGGCATCACCGACTCAATGTATATGGGCTTGGGTGGACTCTGGGAGTTGGTGATGGATGGGGAGACATGGCGTGCTATGGTTCATGGGATCGCAAAGAGTGGGACATGACTGAGCAACTGGAATGAACTGAAGATCTAAGTATTTGACAATTGCATTTCATAGGGCCATTATTATTAATATCCTAACTTTAAGTAAAAAATTATTAAAGTAGGATACATGTTCATGGGTTCAGTGTACCTCCAAGCTCATTTATAGAAAACTATGAAGAATGGATAGCATACAATTTAAGCCAATCCACCTTGAAAGTCTGTAATACACATGCAACATGAGAATACTGATACCTGAGAAGAAATGTGCTTTGAAGCCCTTCTTGGATACAGTATTGTCAGATTTGAATTCTATTCTCATATTGTTGAAATGGGATGTGATCACTTCAGGCACTTCAGCACCACAATATTTGCCATGCAATTTAGACTCAGAAGAGAGACCACTCCAAATCTCCACATAATCATACTTGCATACCTAGAAATAAACAGGTTACTGTAATCACCAAATCTGAAAGCATCAGATAATTGACAGCTGTTTTTTAAAAATTTATTATGTTTTTCCCTTTTCACTCTTGTGGGTCAAACTGGATTAATAGGTCCAAATATACAGACTTCAAGAAAGCTGAGATGGGTGATGAGTATTTGTTTAACAATGTGTATGATTTGAACTCTCCACATTATGTGTGCCTTGTAATATGTAAACCTAAATTACTGTTTTTTGTGATATTAATTAGGTAATGAATAAGCAAAATGTTGCTAGGAAAAGTGAAATAAATTTTCTATCTATTTTGCTACCACTGCAACTTTTATTTAGAGAGGGCTCTGACACAAAAATAGAATAATGTTACTGAGGTTAAAGCTGTTTCCTATTGGTTTTCCTTTTGGATATGAATATAATGAATGAAACAATGAAGTGATAACATAACCCAGTATTCTATAAGTCAAGATTTTGCTCATGCCTTTATTTTAAATAGCCAATAAGTTAAACTATGAAAATGCACAGAATTTTTTAACAACATTCCACACAGTAACCTCATCATAAATTTGAGATTTCCAGGATATGTTAGAGTCTGTAAAGCCTCCTTCCATGAATAAAGACTGCTACCATGAGAAAAATGTCTTCAACCACAATGCACCATTTATTTTAAAACCATCTACCTACCTTCCTTCTAAACATAAACTTCTATCCTTTGGAACTTTTACCAACTAGTGAATCAAAACGCCATTACCATGAGAAAAATGTCTTCAACCACAATGCACCATTTATTTTAAAACCATCTACCTATCTTCCTTCTAAACATAAACTTCTATCCTTTGGAACTTTTACCAACTAGTCAATCAAAACGCCATTTCTGCCATAATTAACAGCTTTAGGGAAACTCAGAAAGTAGAAGCCACTCAATACTAAGCTCACATGACATTGCAGAACTGGTAGGAAGAGTCCCATTTTCAAAACAGTGCTGCTCATGTGAAAGCTTTTCTAAGATTACTGTAAAAATACTTTTTTAAATTTTAATATTTCTCTAAATTTCAGATAATTATTAAAGAAAAATGATGTTTCATGTGGATAAAGTATGTGAGAAAAATAAATTGCAGTAGTTTTTCCATCATAAAACTTATACATGTTGTGAAGAAGACCTCAAAAGGTCCCTAGAGGTCTAAAATTGTACAATTCTCTGAAACATCAGTTCATTGCATTTCAGACTTTAATTTCCTTAAGGGAAACACAAACGTCTGCACTTCTTTTCACCTCAAAGCCAGCTATTGTTTGTTTAGTTGTGAAGTCATGTCCAACTCTTTTTGCGACACCATGGACTATAGCCACTCCAAGCCCCTCTGTCCATGAGATTTCTCAGGCAAGAGTACTGGAGTGGGTTGCCATTTCCTTCTTCAGGGAATCTTCTAACTCAGGGATCAGACAGGTTTCTCCTTCATTGTCGGGTGGAGTCTTTACCGCTGAGCCTCTTGGGAAGTCCCACCTCAAAGCCATTAATAACAGACTAAAAATGCACACAAATGCCTTCACTACTATAAATAAAAATTTTTTTAATGATTAAAAAAGTAGGAAAAGTGGGAGGGGTAAAGAAGAAGCAAAGATACATATATAATACAAAATTATAGCATAAAACCCACAATTATTACCAATAATATTACCCAGGAGTACAGATACATTGGGCTTCCCTGGTGGCTCAGTTGGTAAGGAGTCTGCCTGCAATGTGGGAGACCCAGGTTCAATCCCTGGGTAGGGAGGATCCCCTGGAGAAGGAAATGACAATGCATTTCAGTATTCTTGCCTGGGAAATCCCAAGGACAGAGGAGCCTTATGGCCTATAGTCCATGGAGTCACAAAGAGTCGGACACACCTGAACGACTAAACCACCACAGATACATTATATTTCTGTTCTCCACTTATTTGCAATCATTCAACAAATATACATCAAAGACAAAAATACATTTTATGAGTGAATTTATCGTACTTTTGAATCTTAATTCATTATAAATTGGGCTTCCCTGGTAGCTCAGCTGCAATTCAGGAGATCCTGGCTCAATTCCTGGGTTGGGAAGATCCCCTGGAGAAGGGATAGGCTATCCACTCCAGTATTCTTGGGCTTCCCTGGTGGCTCAACTGGTAAAGAATCTGCCTGTGATGTGGGAGACCTGAGTTTGATCCCTGGATTACAAATATCCCCTGGAGAAAGAAACAGCTATCCACTCCAGTATTTCGACATGGAGAATTCCATGGACTGTATAGTTCATGCAGTGGCAAAGAGTGGGCACAACTGAGCAACTTTCACTTTTACTTTTTCATTTTAAAATAAACAAAGAAAAAAAGTTTCTGGGAGAAAAGATGTGAAAGTTAGAAAGAGAAAAGGAAGCAAAGTACAAAAGCTCAAACAAACAAAAAAAAACTTTTGTTACATTTTCTCCGGACTTAAAACAATATTGACCAGTCATACAAGACACAGTTCTAAAAGTTGTCATTTCTAGGGTTGACATTCTGTTTGAATTTGGTGCTTGTGTACTAGCACATAGGAATTTTCAAATAAATGATTTCACTTGTTTAAAAGTGATCACCTAACAGAAAACTGGACTTTTACTATGGTAAACTATAAAGGTAAAGAAAGGAAAGATAGTGTCAACCAGATTCATCTTTTATTGAGGTTAAAAATTAATCTTTGTGAATCATAAGCATATTCATAATGCAAAACTAGTTATATAATGAAAATATACCCATTTCCACTAGTGAAATATACCAGGTTCTTCCAAAAAGGAATTTTTGCTACGATTCAACAAGTGAATTTTGGTTTGTTTTTCCAGAAAAGTCTATGTGACATGACCCTAATGTTTTAATAGTACTTCAGAAAATCAGGAAAATGCTGGGGAGTCATTTTCAATCTCCTAGAGACAGTCTAAATCATCCAGTGCCAACAGGAATTATAAGCAGTTGCAGAAATGAGAAACAGAGCAAAGGAAAACTAGAGTATCTGTACTATCATACTTGTTTCTTGTCTTCTTCTCTCCGTCTTTTCTGCCTCCCTGCTTCCCTCCCTCCCTCCTTCCATTCCTTCTTTCTTTCCTTTTGCCTTTCTTTTTTAGCTTTCCAGATCGCCATTGGGGATTCCTAAAGCGGTTTATAAAAACATATTTATTATTCACTTACTTCATTGCCTTCCAATTCAAAAAACTCAAACTTCACAGAAATTCTGTACTGTGTTGGTGCAACCACTTGCCATATACAGTGTTTGTTGGGAGGGTACTCCTTGGGCCATCCTGGAGTGGTTATGGTGCCATTCAGCTTCGTAAGAAGTCCGCCACAAGCCGCTGGAAAGAAAGAAAAAGGAAAGTTTCCCCTAATAAATCTCTCCCCTTCTTAGCACCTTTCCACTAATAATTAAATATCTCAGTGTTAAATTTCAACCATCTTCTGAATTTTTCAAAATCTAGAAAATTGTAGTCTTTAGTACAACAATTTGAATCATCTAATCCCATTTGTAAGTGTTATTTTGCAGGTTTGGAGCCAAGAAAGTGATTGCTGAACTACAAGAAAGTGATGGCTGAACTACAACATTTTAGGTCCTTTTAAAGTTGTCTGAGCAATATAAAAAAAACTGGGTGTCAGTTTTCTTATCTTTTTTTTTTAAATATAAATTTATTTATTTTAATTGGAGGTTAATTACTTTACAATATTGTATTGGTTTTGCCATACATCAACATGAATCCACCACAGGTATACATGTGTTCCCCATCCTGAACCCCCCTCCCTCCTCCCTCCCCGTACCATCCCTCTGGATATTCTCAGATATAATATCTATACCATATGATTGCTGTAAGAATTCATAAAAATATGTATAAAGAACAATACAGCCTATTGTAGTAAGACCAAAATCAATTGCTTATTTCTCCAAACTCTTTCATTTTTTTTTTCCAAGACAAGAAACTCTTAGGAAGAATTAGTTGAGCTAGAAGGCAAGGTAAACTATAGTAAATAGAGCATATTTGTTACTCCCAAAACTCCATTTAAACTGGTTTTCTTTCCCTTTTGGGTGATTTATTTAAAAGAGGTACTACAAGGAGATCAAACCAGTCAATTATAAAGGAAATCAACCCTGAATTTTGGCCATCTGATGCGAAGAGCTGACTCATTGGAAAAGCCCCTGATGATGTGAAAAACTGAAGGCAAGAGGAGAAGAGGGTGACAGAAGATGAGGTGGTTGGATGGCATCACTGACTCAATGGACATGAGTTTGAGCAAACTCCAGGAGATAGTGAAGGACAGGGAAGCCTGGTGTGTTGCAGTCCATGGGGTTGCAAGGAGTCCGACATGACTGAGCAACTGAACAACAACAACAGCTATTTATGTTACCTCTAATTCTTATTGATAGTGAGATTAGGAAAATTAGAGTATTTAAAAGCAAGTTAAGTGAAAGGAAGGACTTCCTTCATAGGTCCGTCGGTGAAGAATCTGCCTGCAGTGCAGGAGACCCAGTTTCGATTCCTGGGTTGGGAAGATCCTCTGGAGAAGGAAATGGCAACCCACTCCAGTGTTCTCGCTTGGAGAATCCCGTGGACAGAGGAGCCTGGCGGCTACAGTCCATGGGATCGCAAGAGTCAGACACAACACAGCGACTAAACCACCACCATCAGTGAAAGGAATGTATTATACACAGTTCCTAATTAATTCCTAAGGAGTCAAGAGTTAGCTAAAGTAATTGGTCTCTTTACTTTCCTTTGTGTATATATGCATATATATGTGTATCTGTGTATGCAAGTCAACTAATATGATACTGGATGCTTGGGGCTAGTGCACTGGGATGACCCAGAGGGGTGGTATGGGGAGGGAGGAGGGAGAAGGGCTCAGGATGGGGAACACATGTATACCTGTGGCGGATTCATTTTGATATTTGGCAAAACCAATACAATTTTGTAAAGTTTAAAAAAAAAAAAATAAAGATGTGGACCTAACCTAGAAAAAAAAAAGATTATCATATTTATACATATATTTTTAAAGCTACCTGTACTTTCAGGTTTACCATATTTGGCATATTTCTAAAGTGTAAAAATATTTATGTTAGGAGTCACATAGAAATAGCCACATAACTTTCTTTTTATCTTGTATGCAATATCCTCTGTTTTAAAGATACTATATTTTCTTTGTAACTGTGTCTATTTTATTCTTGCTTAAGAGGGAGGCAGAAAGAGAGAAAGAGAATGAGATTGCATGAGAGAAAGGCATGGGTAGGGTTTCAGGCAGGGAACACCATGTGCAAATCCAGCCCCACCTTCGCAGGTCCTTCTGTCGGGTCCCAGTTCATAGCCAGGCTCACAGGTGCACTGGTAGCTGCCCAGCGTGTTCAGACAGTGCTGCTCACAGCCGCCACGGTCAGGCTTGGCACACTCATCTTCCTCTATAAAAGTGGCAACAATTAGAGACCAGCTATTTTGTTTTTATGTACTAACGTGCAAAATTTTTTGAAAATGTGACATTTAATAGTTTTTTTTTTTTTTTTTTTATAAGAAAATCTCTCATTGTGGTTTATTTATTTATTTATTTTTCCTAGGGAGATGAAGTAATTTTTTATTTTTATTTTTTTTAATTTTATTTTATTTTTAAACTTTAATAGTTTTGAATGGAACTGAAACAATTGATTTCTTCAACAAAATAACAGGAAACACTTGCAAGCCTTTGATGGATGACATATAAGAATCCATGTCACTGCAACCTAAAAATTGTGTGAGAATCAGAAGGACTGAGCCAACTGATGATCACCTTATCTCAGACACAGCATGTGTTTTTTTCTGAATTTAAAGTTAAAGGAGATTACTACGACGTAGAGATTTTTCAGAATTAAATAGAAAACTTACTGAAAGAACATGAATTCATCTGTTCATTTCATAGTATAGTTTGCTAGGTAGCCTGAAAAATGCTTTTAGGAAATAGCATTATTAATAAATAAATTATGGTGGCAAACAATTAAAAAGGAAAAAAAACTAAGAAAATTTCTAGACCTCTTTAAATTAAAACATTCAGTATTTTTTATATAGCAATGTTGATTCAGAAAATACATAATTCCATATTTTATAAACATTAATTATTTAAATTGTATGTGGTAACATAAAAAATATACAAAATAGACATGTGAAACATATATATTATTCTAAAAAAACACATGTGACAAGGTACTTCATAATCTCACTCTTTAGGAATAACCTACTCTGAATTAAGAAAACAGTAAAAAATATTCTCTGGAGAAACTGTGTATCATCCAACACTAAGCATTTTGATAACCAAATACAAACATCACATGAGAGACTCTTATAGTATGTTTCTTCTACTATAAAATATAACATGTGGGGAAGATTTAAAGTATGTAAATGAATATTTTAATTAATACTTTGGATACATATACCCTAAGTGCCAAGGTTCTCTGCCTTTCAATTCAAATGGTGAAATCATTTTGGGAATCAATTTGGGAAATCAAATGGGAAATCAATTTGCTCTTCAAATAAGAAAAATGTCTAGATATTCTTCACACTTTGACATACACAACTGAATTCATCACTTATTCTTTAAAAGGTATCACAGAGGAAATTTATTTTCTCTATTAAAAGAATTTTATTCTACAATAACACAGTTAACCTAAATGTCTTTGAATTTTCAAGAAGCAAATCTGATACTATTATTTACACTGAAACAGCTTTCTTTTTATCCTACAAATATACATCATGCAAAGGACATGAAAATAAAATAAAATGTGATTATACAATTCAAAATTAAAGATAATTAGTAATAATTCTTTGTCAAAAAGACATTTTAAGGGATCAGAATATCCTACTAAGGAGGCCATACATTATTTGTAATGTGGTAGAATGCTACTTGCTAAGGGATGGCATAAAAGTGCTGTCACCTGGAAATAAATTGATGAAATATATGTTAGTAATCCCCTTCTGGTTATAAACTTTTTGTTGATTATTTTGCAAATATTTCCTCTTATCTGAATATCCCTTTCTGGATTTTGCTATTTTGACTGTTTCCTAAAAAACAGACGATAGAAAATCCTAATGGATTTCCTGTCCTGTGCTACAAATCTCCAGATTCTAGTTTTCTTTATTTTTTTAACCAGTAAACTTTTCCATCAAAAACCATAAAAATATTGATATATTTATGAAGACTGCATACTTCACCCTTCAGTATTACATTACTCTATTTCTTCCCTGCCTCAAAGCTAAATACATTTACTACATAATACTATATTTATTGTTGACAAAGTGAAGCTTACATTTTAAATGATTCTGTTACCTTTAAAAAAATTGGCAGCAAACCCTGCCTTGTTCACGGTTCCATCAGAAACAAACTTCATCCACAAGGTATTGGAGGTAGATCTGATATCTTCAGGTTTATCATAACCGCAAAAACGTCCTATCAAAGGACTACTTTCATTGGTTCCATCTCGAACTTCTAGGTAGTCATAGGCACAATTGTCATGTCGTTCAATCTGTAATAGTAAAAATACGTGATCTATCTCATTAACAGACAAAACAATTTCTATAAGAAGAGCATTATGTATTCTCAGTGCCATGGTACTAACATGGCCATATAACAAATTATTTACACAAAAGAGAGCATTTCTGATGAATTGTGCATGGTAATATCATATTGTCCATGAATAAAGGGTGTATTAATCTGGTAAAGACAGAGAAAATATCTATGAAAAAGTTCATCCACATGCATTAGGATCATAGAAGCTACTGCCTTTTAAAATGGAATAAAAACACAAGTAGTAATTCTTTGGAAAACAGAATTTTTAAAATTCCAGTTTTAAAATTATCATTAGAAATCTGGGCTAGATATCCTATAAGCAATGCATAATTTGTTCTGAAACATAGCCAATAATTATAATAATTGCTCATAGCTGATCAACAAAACCATTATTTTATCAATATGTTGCATAGTTTCAGGTTATACATATCTTTCTGAAGGAAAATCTGATAATATGAGATTACAATTCTTCTTAGTCTATGAATCCTTTATCCACAGTTAGCATAGCTGTGAGTGAGATGACTCCACTATGCAACTAGCACTAGCTGCCCTCTCAGAGTCACAGGGCTTGCTAAATGAGCCCTTTTACCCTGAATCTTTCCTTGCAACCTGTGCATCCTGGTTGAGCTTAATCTCTTTCCTAAACAACTAAATGCAAATATTAGCTCAGACTATTGGCCTATAAGGGGCTCCCCAGGTGGCTCAGTATTAAAGAATCCGCCTGCCAAAGCAGGAGATGCAGGTTCAGTTAATAGGTAGGGAGGATCCCCAGGAGAAGGAAATGGCAACCCACTCCAGTATTCTCACCCGGGACAACCATGGACAGAGGAGCCTGGTGGACTACAGACCATGGGGTCACAAACAGTCAGACACAACTTAGTGACTAAACAGCAGCACCTCCAGCAGCAGCAGCATTGGCCTTTATAAAGGAGTGACATTTGTTGTAGCCCTAAAATACTAAACAAATCTGCAAATTGTTTTATAAATTATAAGACAATTTTTAAATAAATTCTTGCTTCTATATTTTATACAGAGTGAAGTAAGCCAGAAAGAAAAACACCAATACAGTATACTAATGCATATATATGGAATTTAGAAAGATGGTAATGATAACCCTGTATGTGAGACAGCAAAAAAGACACAGATGTATAGAATAGTCTTTTGGACTCTGTGGCGGGGGATGATTTGGGAGAATGGCATTGAAACATGTATAATATCATATAACAAATGAATTGCCAGTCCAGGTTTAATGCAGGATACAGGATGCTTGGGGCTAGTGCACTGGGATGACCCAGAAGGATGGTATGGGAAGGGAGGTGGGTTCAGGATTGGGAACACGTGTACACCCATGGTGGATTCATGTTGATGTATGGCAAAACCAATACAATATTGTAAAGTGATTAGCCTCTAATTAAAATAAATACATATATATATATATATATATATATATATATATAAATCCCCCCCAAAAAAATGACTGACCCTAAAATCTTAGTAGAGTCAACTACTTATTAAGTATTTGAAGCTGGAAAGCATAGTCATCTACAGTTAATAAACCATGAAAAGTATCACATCTTTTCAACCATCATTCAACATACATTTCACTAATTTATGGAATTCCCCTATCACAAAACAAATGTCAGGGAACATGTTCATTCCATGAACTACAATCTGTATGCATGAAACTGGTGGCAGAGTTGGTTGAAGAAGTCATTTCCTGATTTGTCAGTACATTAGCAATGATAGTCTTCACATTAGGCAGCATGAAGACAAACAGAATATATTTTGAAGCAGATTTGGTTAGAACTAAGTACTGCATTTGCTGCTGTCCTTTTCCCAATCACAAATCAGGGTCATTCATTTCTTCATTGAATGTTCACTGCCTGGTTCTACGCTGGGCACTCTTCTCACTCAGTATGCATAGTGTGCTTAGTATACTTCTCACTGCTCAGCATGCATCATTTGTCAAAGTAATAGAGACTTGCAGTCCTGGAAATTATCCTGGCATGTAGAGAGCAAAGGAACAATAAACAAGGTAAATCATAATCATAAAATATTAGAAAGTAATATATTCTATAGAAAAACACAAAGTGAAAGAAGACAGGAAGCATGAAAATTGGGGGTGGGGTGAGTGAAAGTTGTGATTTTAAATTATACTATCAGTAGGAGTTCACTAGGATTCATAATTCCAGATTTTTCCATAAAAATGTACTCTCTTTGTATGTGGAATTATGGGAAAGAATTGGAAAGTATTTAACGTTAAAAATGTCTCACTTTTAAAGCATACTTCTGCGACAGTAGCTATTAAATAGGAAGGTGAGGGAGAGCTAGGAGTTGCACGAGGAGTGAATTCGTCACCAGGGGTGACAAGGCTATCTGACCAGGTAGAACATATCTTCTCTCAGTCTTTAACACACTCTCTTCAAAATCAGAATTCTCTATAAATATGAGGACATTTCCAGATGGCCAAAGGCTATTCTTTGGCTAAGGGGACATATAAAATAATATCTGAAACTTTCAAGGTATACAGCTTGATAGAAGAATAAGTGAAACTGAGCAGTAACAAAACTGTAGGGAAAATAACCAAAGTCTCAGCAAGCCAGCCTATCTTTACCTGCTTGAGCAACACAGAATGAACTGCTTGCAACTCATGAATCATGTTGGAAGTGGAGGAAAAGGTTATATCAGAAGAGGAAAGGGAGTGAGAACACACAGTGAGGAAAGAAGCTGCCTGCCAGAGAAGGTCAATTAATAGAAAAAAATCACATTGTTTCATATTAGAAGTCACACCAGAATTAAAAAAAAAAAAAAAAAAAGGCTAATTAAAAGGCTTTGGGCTTTTAAATACAGTATGAAGAAAATGAGATAGACAATATTGAAAACAAATTACACTTCATCAATGATTACAAAGAAACAGGATAATGCATATTTCCCTGTATATAACACTCACTTTGTTCCTTTAACAGTTACACAAAAGTTCTCTTTAAATTTACAGCATATTCACTAGTTATACTTAGCAAAAATTTTAAATATTTTATATGATGTGAAGTGAAGTTGCTCAGTCCTGTCTCTTTGCGATCCCTGGATTTTAGCCTACCAGGCTCCTCCATCCATGGAATTTTCCAGGCAAGAGTACTGGAGTGGGTTGCCACTTCTCCAGGGGATCTTCCCAACCCTGGTCTCCTACATTGCAGGCAGACTCTTTACCATCTGAGCCACCAGAAAAGTCCTTTTTTATATGATACACAAAGTGTAAATATCTCATGGGTAAAATGTATAAAAATGATCAATTTTAAGATTGATTCTACCAGTACTTATTTATGAATTACATGTTACTTACATATCAAGTATCATGCAGTTGGTATCTTGGGTTAAACAATAGAAATATAAAACTATAGTCTCACATAGCCAATGCCACAGTTGTTGACCAGATAGCTCACCTGTGACCTCCATGATTCCTGTTTACATATTTTTCTAGGTTAATTACATAAATCCTAATGCAATATCAGCACAATAAATCTGCTCTATTGGTGTTAATTAGAATTAATATCTCTTTAGCTATATCTGCATAGCAGTAATGATGGTGAGCACAAATGAGAGTTTGAGTTATTTCATTTATGTTATTTGTGTGACAGTTTTAGAGAATGATGGTGGTAGTTTAGTCACTAAATTGTGTCCTGACTCTTGTGACCCTGTGTACTGCAGCCCTCCAGGCTCCTTTGTCCATGGGGTTCTCCAGGCAAGAATACTGGAGTGGGTTGCCATTTCCTTCTCCAGTATAGAGAATAGATAGATATGTTCAAAGCTAAAAAGTGGATAAATTCCTTGATGTTACGTTACATTAGGGATAATGGGGAAAAGAACAGAAAAGTCAATAATTCATAAAGACAAAAAAAGAAAAAGTTTCTTCTTGCTTTGAAGCATGGACATAGTTCACAGATCTGGAATCTGAATGCAATGTTACGTACAATTACACATGTAGCAAATGTGATGATGATATGGACCTATTACAGACTTTAAGGTAATCAGAGCACAAACCGTATAGGAGTGTGGCAAGTTTATCTTAAAGTAAACAGACCTAATATGTATGTATATAAAAAACAATAAAAGTGATATTAAGCTCTGAATTTTTTTTTTAGGAAACTGACATATAAATGGTACTGGAAGTAGATCCAATACACAAAGAAGGAAAAACAAGTACAAAGCTTAGGCACAAGAGATGGATATTACATTTCATTATTAAGTGGAGGGTCCATATCTTGACTGGTATGTTAGAGAAGAAGCATTGAAAAGCTAAGTCCTTTTATTTAGCAAGATCTGAAACCAATTAAGTATAATTTAAAGTAGCCAGCCTCTCATTCTAACACTGCCAGCCAGTACAGAGCTCTGTGGTCAGTGATGCAGGGAGCACTAAGACTGAAGGAATGCTAACCCTGGAGCAAGATATCAGGCCCGGGCTTCAGGGCCATTCACACACTGTGCTTTCATTTTATAATCAAATTTCCAAATAAATTTGACATTCCAAAAACATCTACTGCAATATCTAGTTATTTGTAAAAACCTCTGACATGTCCAAATTTCCTAGGGAATAGTTTTAGTGAAAGCTTTCCCATACTGCTTGAAAAATTTAAAATAAAATTACCATATGATTCATCAGTTCCACTTTCAGGTATACATTTGGAAAACTGAAAGCAGGGTCTTGGAGAGATATTTGTGCATCCATGTTAATAGCAGCATTATCCATAATAGCCAAGGGGTGAACACAGTCCAAACATCCATCAGAGGATGAATGGAAAAGCAAACTGTGGACTATACATACAATGGGATATTAGCCTTAAAAAGAAAGGAAATCCTTTCATGTGCTATGGCATAGATGAACCTTGAGGATATTACAGTTAGTGAAATTTAAAAAGTCACACGAAATTCAAATACTGTATGATTTCACTTACACGAGGTACCTAGAGTAGTCAAATTCACAGAGACATAAAGCAACAGTGATTGCCCTGGTCTGGGGGGAGCATGAATGGGGAATTGTTGCTTGCTGGGTAAACAGCTGCAGTTTTGCAGCATGAAAAGAGTTCTAGAGGTTGATTACACAATGTGAATGTACTTAACACTACTGTGCGTACATATGTTATATCTATTTTACCGTGATAAGTCTTCAGTGAGTGGTAGGACATAATTTCAAAATATAATTAATACTATAACTACATAAATGATTAAACTTTTATAGTTAGTATAACTCAAAATTCTATACACTTGGAACAATTTTAAGTCATTAATGTTGCTTTAGGGGAAGATGTTAAAGAAAAGTATGACTAACAAAAACAATCAAGATTAGCATGTGTTATTAAAAATAAATTAATTTTAATAATGAAAAATAAAGTCGTGATAAAGCTATAACAAAAGGAATTTTAAATAAAAAGGAAAAATGTTTAATAGGATGGTTATTTTAAAATGTACTGTCATGTTTAATATTTTATTAATTAATATTATTTTTATTAGTACATCTCCAGGGTATCTTCCTGACCAACACTGAAGGATTGAACCGGGTCCCCTGCATTGCAGGCAGATTCTTTACCACCTGAACCATCAGAGAATCCCTTATTATTACTATTAGTACTTAACGAATATTGCCAACTAAAAATTGTCACTTGCTATTGGCACTTGCCATCTACCTCTACAAGGATTAAATCATATGCTTCTGCAGCTTCTTATTTTCAATACTCTCTGAAAGGAGTTCAGGGTGGAGAGTAGAAACAAGTTACTCTGTACTTGAGGTGGGGGTAGGATGGTGGAGAACTAGCAAAGACAGGTCTTCAAATAGATGTTTTCAGGAACTGATTTTACAAGCCCAATTCTGGTATCTCCCCATATCTAGAAAAGCACTAAAATCCTTCATGGTGATGACTATTGCTCCTGACTAGCAAAAGCTTCATGAGACTAGAAGAAATCTTTTGGAAAATTGTGTGCTTCATTGCATGCATTCTCCCTTCACCAAAATAACATCTATGCTGACCTTTCCCCCTTGCCTCTTTGGAGCAGTCTCTCTCAGAGTCTGCAGTCCTAATTTTGCCCCCAATAAAACTAACTCACAACTCTCACACTGTGCATATTTTAAGTAGACAATTTTGATACTAGAGTGGAGAAAAAACAAACATGATTAAATATGTGGAAATCAAAACCATAAGGTGTGGTTAGGTTTAATTTCATATGATTCAGGTTTTTCAATGCTGCCATTTGATTTTTTTTCTTCATGACACAATATTTTTTAACTCACTCATAAATTTAGTAAAGAGTCATTGAAAATCTATAATGGCCAGATAATAAATATACACTTGATAGTATATAAACAGTGATAAACAAACAGACATGTCCCTGACTGATAGGCATTTATTGATTAAATAATACAAATGTACAAATGACAATAGCTATGAAGGGAAAGAATTTAATGCTATGAGAGAATATATATGCTTCATTTTGCTAGCAAGACAAAATGGGTGCGTGAGTGCCAGGCCATGGAACTGCACTGTTAATCACAGTGCTACTAATTGAAATTTGTGTGACTTTGGGCAGGTTTATTTAATCTAATCTTTCAGAATAGACTGATAGCCTAAAGTATTCAATAAAATTATGGAGAGGTACTTAATTCTCTTTTATAGTTATTAACCAAAACAATGGTTAGGGAAGGCTATTATCTATTCCAGTATTCTGGCCTGGAGAATCCCAGGGACTGCCTAGGCCATAGGGTTGCAAAGAGTCAGACATGACTAAAAGACTCTCACTTTCACTTTCACCAATACATTAGTGTATTATTAGCCAAATATCCAAAGAAATAGTGCAGGGCAAGCATAAAAATGTTAACTAATTAAGATCTCCTTGTCTTGGCTTCCTAGTTCACTCACAAAGATGAACCTACTTAATTTAAACTAATATAAAATATTTAAAGAATTAAAGGATTACTTTTAACTGAGTAATTCATAAAATACAGTTGACCCTTGAACAATGTAGGAGTTAGGGGTGTCAGCCTAGTGCAGTTGAAAAACTGGAACGGCAATCTCTGCCTCAAAAATAAAGGAACTGATAAA
This sequence comes from Bos mutus, assembly GCF_027580195.1. Classification (NCBI taxonomy): domain Eukaryota; kingdom Metazoa; phylum Chordata; class Mammalia; order Artiodactyla; family Bovidae; genus Bos; species Bos mutus. The sequence goes on from NC_091633.1 coordinate 70,580,387, forward strand.
TGAAACATTGAAGAGAAAGAGGCTGAAGCAGTTTGGAGATATTAGCCATTTATACCCTAGTTTTTTGACTTTATATATTGTGATCTCTAATCAAACACAAATTGCATATAAGTCGATAACTGTAGTTCAGACCTGTGTTGTTCAAGGTCAACTGTGCCACGATTGAAAAAAAAAAAACAAAAAACAAAAAACTTTTGTATGTGGTTTAGAAAGTTGCTAGTAAAGATGAGGAAAACTATTACACACTATGGTTTTCAGAAGCAAGGTATAACCAAATCAGAATGTATAGAAAAACTGACAAGTGCCTCAAGTGTCATCCCACATAAATAAATGTAGGTAGGGATTTTAATTAAACATAAGTAAGCTCTGGATTTGTTTCATTCACTTTCTGCTTTAGTGACATTTCTTTGAAGTTGTATTTATAGCTTCCCCAACCTTTTTCTCTTATGTATTTCTGCATACTGAAAGTGCTCAAGTGAAATAGTAGTACCGAGCCTGCTTTACCAACACTACTGTTGGAAAGAAGACATGTTCTTCAAAATGATTTTAGACACTATTTACGTTCATGTACAAATTCATTTCAGTACTGGTCTTAGGATCAATGTATTAGTAACTACTAGAGAAGAAAATTGTCCCAAAAGGTATGATTATAGATATATTAGGACTCTTATTACCACCCATATAGCGTCCTTTCCTGCTCAAACATACCCGAAATTCATTAACAAAGCACTTGTTCAGATTTCTTTTGTACTTACAATTAAAATCTAAGTAGTATTAGTAAAGGTGAATATTCATGACATAAATTCACAGAAAGGCATAAATAATAAACAGCCAGAAAGTTCTTTATAGTAGATTTCAGTAGAACTAGCTTATCTTAAGGCCCCTTTTATCTGAAAGGGGAGAGAGTAACACAGGGAATAAAAAAGTTATAAAAATAGAAAGTGTTTGAAAAAAATCAAAGACTGATATCATTAAATAAAAATGGTTTTGTCAGAAAAAGACATGAAACACTGAGAAACAGTAAAGACCGTTTTTAAATTATACATTTTCAATATAAAATGTATAAACGGTATATTGAAAATATAATATGTAAACAAAATAAATTGATTTAAACAGATAACTGACTAACTGATACAAACCATCTAATGACCATTAGACCAAATTAAAAACATATACAGCCAATTCTCAGTATTCACCATAGTTGAGTTCAACTAATTCACTAAAAACACTGAGTTAGCGAATATTGAATCGTAGCTCCTGGGGAAACACAGGGTTATGTTCTTGAGAGGTTCTGGTCACAAAATTTTTGTAAACAAATCAACATTTAGCCTTGCTTTATGTGTGTTTCTGTTTAAAGTTACCTTCTCAGATATTCCAATTCATTAACCCTGAACTCAGGACCAGCAGTGCTATAACACATGCCTTAAAATCTAACACAAAGATTTTCTCCATGAGACATATGGACAGTAGTGTTTGATGAAACTTTAAGCAGAGTAGTGCTTGATATAACTCATGGTGTGAGAGCATCATCCTGGCTGTTGTGTGGGTGTCAGGATATGTAAGGCAAAAGTAGAGATGTGAAGAACTCACCAAGTTACGAAGCAAGCGGCTGTGATCAGAGCAGTGGTGGCAAGAAAGTAAATGTAAAGTGATCATATGTATAGGATATCTTGAATACAAAGCAGATGGAATATGTTGATGAACTGGCCTTGGGGTTTAAGAGGAAGAGTGGAATTAGAAATATTCCTTGAGGAAATAGTGACATGGGGAGTCCTCAGTGGCTCAGTGGTAAAGTATCTACCTGCAATCAAGGAAATGTGGGGTCAATCCCTGGGTGAGAAAGATCCCCTGGAGAAGGAAACGGCAATCCACTCCAGTATTCTTGTCTAGGAAGTCCCAGGGACAGAGGAGTCCATGGGGTTGCAAAAGAGTTAAACATGACTTGGTGACTAAATGACAATAGCAAAAGAGTGACATGCAGAAACATTAAATACTGAAATAGGAAGATGATTGGGTTAGTGTGAGTAAGACTAAACAATCAAAGACGGTGTTAGTGTTAGTCAAAGATAAGAGACCTACTAGACAATCAAATATGTCCAGTGTATAAATAAAGGAGGAAAAACATAAGGAAATAAAGCAAAATGAAGAAAGGACAGGGAACTGGAGATAATAAATAAAATATACTATCAATCGAACTATTATATGACATGACCTTACTTCAGTTTCAAAGCGTAGTAACAACTTATTCATCCACTTAATCAAGAAGTGTATATTAAATGACTACCCTGTGTCAAGCATGGTTCTAAGTGCCTGAGGTATAAATATTTCCTATTTGTCCTTACATTATCCTATTCTTGAAGAATGCAACTCTTACTATATTGGTATATCAAAACAAAAAAAGAAACAAAACCAAAAAACTGCAAACCAGCTAAGCCAGCAATTTCTGCATCTCAGTTTTAGATGCCTCAAATGAATGCATTTGCTAACATCACTTCTGTAATAGAATTTTATAAAACACTGGAGTATTGTTGGAAGACAGTTCTTCTCAATGTTTTCAATAGCTCAAAATACATGTAATGTGGTCATTAGATAATTTTTCAGCGAACCAGTTGTTTTGGTCTAAAATGTGGGTGAATCCTAAACAATTTTAGTACTCTTTACAATAAAATGGCTATTTCAATAATGTCTTCAATCCAATAAAAATTTAAAATTTAAATGTGAATCAAATAATCTCAGAACCAAGGCTTCCAAAAATGCAAAGTGGTCAGGGGCATAAACATCTTGATCATAGGAGAAAAGAGAATTTTTTTCATGATTAAAAAGAAATGAAAATTAAAGGTACAAGCAAAGGGGTAGAGAAGAACCAAAAAATATATTACAGAGATTACAGGTGAGGGAACGACATTTCTGGGCTTTCAAGTGACTCCTGTATTCCCCTGGGGTTCCTGCTTTGGGGACTGAGACACCTCACATCACCAATTCAGTGGCAAGTACATCTTGACAGTAAGTGGGGTTCTCGGGAGACTTCTGATCACTCGGACAGTAAGTAGTACCTTTGCTGCAGCTAAGTCGCTTCAGTTGTGTCCGACTCTGTGTGACCCCATAGACGGCAGCCCACCAGGCTCCCCCATCCCTGGGATTCTCCAGGCAAGAACACTGGAGTGCGTTGCCATTTCCTTCTCCAATGCATGAAAGTGAAAAGTGAAAGTGAAGTCGCTCAGTCCTATCTGACTTTCAGTGACCCCATGGACTGCAGCCTACCAGGCTCCTCCATCCATGGGATTTTCCAGGCAAGAGTACTGGAGTGGGGTGCCATTGCCTTCTCCAGTAGTACCTCTAATCAGTAAGAAATAATCTCCGATAATGGCATCTTGATCTCTTCCTGGACCTACTGCCAACACCTCATCACTCCTACCTACTCTGCTTTGGGCTCTCAATTTCTAGCCTGATTCTATAATTTAAGCATACTCAGGAGTTCCGAACAAATTCTCATGTCTCTTGGCTTCTCACCTCTTACTCAGTTCTCCCCATCACACAAAAATGACTCATTAGCTAGCATAGTAGTTTGGATGCAGATTTTGCTCCAGGATTCTGATTGGCCTTTGGTTTATTCTGTCCTCATCTAATAATGCAATTTTGGTGCTGATTTCTTCCCCAATAAATATTTTTGATGCAGTAAAAATCTCCTAAGAATATTTAAATCCCTGTTTTTGATATAAACAATTTTCTGCATAATAATAAAAAAGGTGTAAAATGGATTTTCCCCCTAAAGACAACAAAAAAAGATGAGCTACCTTTAGCCTCCTAGTTTAGAGGAGAAATAAGAGTTTTTTTTTTTTTTTTAATGGACTCTTCAAGCATTCTTGTGAAACAAGCCTGGCCATTTTTCAAAAGAAAGTATTGTCAGTACTTCAAACATTTTAATTCAAAAGCACAGATAATGTAAGCTCACTTTAATCTTCTTGAAAATGTCTGCAATGAGAGGAACAAAGGAAAAAAAAAAAGCTCTCTTGCTCTTGATGTTGCATTTTATAGGCAATCTTTCTCTTCTTCACCGATTCCATAGTTCTTGCTTCCTTAAATGCACTGTCATTTACGGAGGATGTGCCTCACAAAGGCTGCCTGAAGGACTTTACCTCAAAGGCCTGAAAGATCAGGCCGACGTAGCAGTCTTCTGACACTGCTATTTTCCACACACATTCCTTCATTGGCCTGTAGTCATCAGGATAATTAGGAGACTGAATCTGTCCTTCATTTTTATGTATCTCACCTCCACAGATAGCTGAGAAAAGCAAAAAAATAAATAAATAAACCTAGACATGCCATTTCATTTCCATTTTCTTCTAAGATAGCATTTTAGTTCAGTGCCTATAGCTGAACATATAAAGACCAGGTTATAAAAATCAAGGTTGGCTGGTCACCAATACTTTTATCAACCAAGTATTTCATTGATTAAAAACAAAACAAAACAAAACTAGCCACTTAGCTATAAATATTAGATAACAGTCAGCAAAGGAAAATAAGATTTTTTAACCACTGTTAATTCACACCTTTACAAAAACAAGCCTCTCTGTTAGACTTTAAAAACTTCTTGAGATTTCAAAATTTATTCTATGTGAGTTTGCTCTGTGATTCCCTGAATGGCTTCTTTCGGTTTTTTGACCTCAGTCAGTGGAAGAGCTCATCAGGAGAGAAGCCCCACAGCACTCCCTGGGCCCCTGCTGTGAGCAGGCCTCTTGCGCAACATCTGTGGCTCCACCCAAGCCAAACCCTTCATGACCACACAGCTAATCTCTGAAACAAATGCTCCTGTTCTCTTAAAAGTCTAAGAGAAGCACAGACTGTCTCTCTTGTAAACTGCCTAAATTTCTGTGCTGTCAGAGGCAGGAGCAAAAAGGGTCATCTCCACCCATGGTCTGACAAGAAGAAGCACAATGCCAGTTTACTCTTTTAGAGACCTTTTAGAACAAAGCATCTGGTAAATTCTTCTTGAGTTCTGACTCTCTCATTTAGACAAAGCAATCTCCAGAACTGTGCACAATTATTTTCTATGCAGTTTCCTTTAACAGGACATTTCTGCAGTATAGGCATAAAATACACACAAACTCAGTACAAAGAGAAGTGGTAATTTCTTCATAATATTTAATATTATTATGAAAAAACAATCAAAGTTTGAGAATCCTGTGCCATTTGATGTTATTGTTGTTTTCCACACATCTCTAATGAGTTATTTTTTCCCCACACATCCCTGATGAGAACATTTATATATTACCACATTACTGGTACCACAAAACAGGTTATTTTTGCAATTAAACTGAATGAGTAGTTTTATTAAAATCATCCCATGGACATCATGATGCAGTTTAGAAAGTTTCATAATTAAAATAAAATTACAATACTATTCAAATGAAATTGAAAGTACATTTCTGTTAAGAGGTCCAAGGAAAAGCCATCTCTAAGCACAAAGTTACTTGCCTTCATAGACTGCTGCAAAGCCCTTTCCTACCCAATTGCTGCTGCTGCGAAACTCAATCCACATTCTGCTTTCGGTAGAGGTAAGAACTTCAGGCAATTTGTCTCCACAGAATCTACCTAAAAGAAATAAAAGAATAAAGACAGACTTCTAAGTATGACTTTATTTTCTAACTGGTTTTCATACTACCTACAAATTACATACATAAAACCAGATTTGGTTCCTATCACCATGCCTAGTAACTAGAGCCATAGCTATGAATCCTTAATATTTACTTAATAAAGGTGTATAAGTAAAACTATTTCTTCTTATTTATTTATAGAATATCGGAACGTATCACCCTTAGATTAAATGATTGATACCACTACCACTATCTGTGGAATTAGGAAACAGGTAGCTCAAAACATCTGTTTGTACATGATACATGAGGGTAGGGAATATTATTCCACAGAGAAGAGAAAAGACCTCAAGTGATCCTGAAAAAATACTTTAACTGTCAGTCTGGTCATTAGTTGGGAAGTGACAGCTCAAGTGTAGTTCTTTGTTTAGCCAAGTTCAGCGGCCATTTGTCACAGAAACCTCCAGGCTGCCTAAGGATCTTAATTACTACATACATTCCATCCCATCTATAAAGCTATAACACGTAGTGTAGTAGGCAGAATGGCAAACAGTATTAGAAGACTTGAGTATGAGTTCTGATATTTTTCTGATTGTATACCCAAAGGCAAGTATAATACTGAATGAATATAATAATATCTGTCATTCCTTCTTCCCTCCCTCAACCCTCTACAAATATTCATTGCTTACTGTATGTTTGCTATTGTGCTCAAAGGTTTCATATTAATGGTAAAAAGTTAAATATGATAATACACATGAAATAATTCTACAAATAATAATATATTGTCATTCATTTTTGTGTATCCTTGTTAATGATTTCATATATAGTTTTAGTATATGAAAAAAGTCAAAACACATTTATACTAACAGCTAGCAGGCAAAAAAAAAAAAAAATGTCTTCCTAAATGGTATTAGGGGCATGTATTAAAAACTTAGGGCCATGTAAAAGAGAGTAATGTCTCTTATACTGCAATGTGTAGGAAAGGGAGGGGGAGAAGGATAAATTAGGAGTATGAGATTAACAGATGTGGATGCATGCTAAATTGCTTCAGTTGTGTCCGACTCCTTGTGACCTTATGGACTGTAGCCTGGCCAGGCTCCTCTGACCATGGAAATTCTCCAGGCGAGAATACTGGAGTGGGTTTCCATGCCCTCCTCCAGAGTATCTTTCCCATCCAGGGATCGAACCCGTGTCTCCTGCATTGAAGGCAGATTCTTTTCCACTGAGCCACAGGGGAAGCCCATGAGGCTAACAGATACACACTATTCTAACATAAAATAGATAAACAACAAAGAATTACTGTATAGCACAGGGAACTATATTCAGTATTTTGCAACAACCCATAATGGAACATAATCTGTAAAAATAATATATGTGTGTGTAGATAGATAGATAGCTAGATATGGGCTTCGCAGGTGGTGCTAGTGGAAAGAATCTGCCTACCAATGCAGGAGATGTAAGAGATGCAGGTTCGAACCCTTGGTTGGGAAGATTCCTGGAATAGGAAATGGCAACCTGCTCCAGAAAATGCCAGTGACAGAGGAGCCTGACAAGCTACAGTCCATGGGGGCTCAAAGAGTTGAACACAGCTGAATGAGTGAGCATGCATATATGTATATGGGCTTCCCTGGTGGCTCAGTGGTAAAGAGTCTGCCTCCAATATAGGAACTGCAGGAGACGCGGGTTCGATCCCTGGGTTGGGAAGATCCGCTGGAGGAATAAATGACAACCCACTCCAGTATTCTTGCCATTGGAGAAACCAATGGACAGAGGAGCCTGGTGGGCTGCAGTCCATGGGGTCACAAAGAGTCAGTCAAGCAACTTAGTGTGTGTATATATATATACATATGAATCACTTTGCTATACACCTGAAACTAATACAATACTGCAAATCAACTGTACTTCAATTTTATTTCAATTCTGAATAAAAGGAAACTGGAAGACAGAAACCTGACTAAAAGAAAAAACTGTAGCTCATATGAATTGCCAGGGTGTCTGTTAAAATGCCAAAGAAGGCAATGGCACCCCACTCCAGTACTTCTGCCTGGAAAATCCCATGGACAGAGGAACCTGGTAGGCTGCAGTCCATGGGGTCGCTGAGGGTCAGACACGACTGAGCGACTTCACTTTCACTTTTCAGTTTCCTGCATTGGAGAAGGAAATGGCAACCCACTCCAGTGTTCTTGCCTGGAGAATCCCAGGGACAGGGGAGCCTGGTGGGCTGCCGTCTATGGGGTCACACAGAGTCGGACACAACTGAAGTGACTTAGCAGCAGCAGCTGTTAAAATGCAGTCTGTTTCAGAAGGTGTGGAGTGGAACCTGCATTTCTACATTTCTAACACCCAAGTACTCTGGTCTGCCAGTGTGGTGGCTACACTCTGAGGAGTGAGGTGTCAGAGGAAATAGTGGGGAAAGCTTTCCATATGAACACTGTGGTCAGACTGAACCAGTGTATTAGGCTATTATACCCTGCAGTATGTATGTAATGCTGATGTTGCTGTAAAAAAGTGTTCTCGGTATTTCAGCTTTAGATTTGATTTTTAAATATGAATTTAATGAAATGTTTTATTAGGATCACACGTACATATCAATATATTATAAACAGCTTCATCTAGGCTAAGAAACTGGGGTTTCCCAGGTGGCTGTGTAGTAAAGAATCCACTGTTGCCCGTGCAGGTGACATGAGTTTGATCCCTGGATGGGGATGGTCTCTTGCAGAAGGAAATGGCAACCCGCTCCAGTATTCTTGCCCTGGAAATCCCATGGACAGAGGAGCCTGGCAGTGGGATCACAGAGTCAGAGAGGACTTTTTAACTGAAGAACAACAACTACTACAAGGCTAAGAAGCTAAATGTTCAAGACAAGGTTTTCCTCAACCTGTCATCGAATTAGTTCAAATCTTTATGTTTCCTTATTTTTAAGCATTTCTACAGATGTATTGGATCTACTAAGGCTGCTATCACTTTTAATATAAATATGTTAATTCAGCAGGTTTTAGATGTTAAGAAGAAAAGATCTGTAGGCACTCAAAAACAACTGAGCAAAGCTACTTCTAAAAATAGAAGAGAAAGTTACAATTTCAAAAAAAAAAAAAAATCAATAGAGTAGATACTCACATGCTCACAGCAGCTCTCACCTTTAGCTGAAACAGAGGGCAACAGAAAGTGCCTCATGTAAGTTAATGTGTGGTCTGTGGTTAAAGGTTGGTAGGATACTTTGATGTGCACCAAATTTGAGCTACAATTTATGACACAAACTACATACACACCTTCTAAGCCACAAAAACCTGAGAGGCAAAACTGTGATGTCTACAGTAAGAACCAACATTTTTGGTGCAGAAAGCCAGCAGTTGAATGTGTACCTAACACCTCATGCTCTACTGCCTTAGCAAAGAAAGAAAAACAAAACATATACACATATACACACAAACACACAATTTATCTGGTTTACCCATTAAAACTCTGATTTTAAAATTAAAAATACAGAATATGTGATGAGTATCCACTATAAGCTATTCTAAATCATCATGTTCAGATCCAAGCACCATCTCATAGTTGAAGCTGGTTTAAATTAATCTGTTGTCTATGTGTAAGTATTTTTGCTATGATTGAAAAAAGTATAATAAAAATTAAAATATTGGTCTCATGTACCTTAAACCCTAAGATGACTCTTGAAAGAACTGTCTCTGGATAAGACAGACTATATATATAGACACATAAAAAGCAAAATAAGAAAAAAAAATCTCTTACCAAGGAGAGGTGACTTCCTCCAGTACCCATCTCTTACTTCAATATAATCATACCAGCACAAACTACTTTTGTATAGGTCCATTGTAGTAAAATTTAAAACAATCTGCAAAATGGAAAAAAAGAATACACAAATTAAAAAGGATTATAATTTCATATGGCTAGGAACCCAGATCTACTGTGCAAACAGACTAATAGCAAATTCTTTTTTTTCTTCCTATATTAGTATCCAATATTTTTTATTTAATAAAACCTAAAAAAAAAATCCATTTTCCCAACTTAATGTCTAACAATTTAGAAGCCCAATGCCAATAAATAAACTATACATTTCAGCAATTAAACCAAACTTCTATAAAGTTAACTGAACAATTGTGAGATGAGAAATCTTTATTTAAACATTTTATTCTGAATTTTCTTAGATAAACATGACAACTATGATTTTGTTATGACTGTGTTTTAATAATTTATTTCAGACATCTATAATTATGTTAAAATAACCACCATGAGCCATATTCCAGGAATATAATATCATTGTGTACTTGAAATGTTTTAAATACAGCTTTAGAATTAAAATTTCTCCATATAACTATAATCAAAGACAGATGTCACTATGCTTCTCTAAATTCAAGAACATATATTCAAAGACGTTTTAAGTTAGAAGATCTTGTACATGACCTTTTATTTTGTACTTTGCTTTGAAATGCTACTTTTCAAGATAATTCAAGGATAACTTAAGGAAAGACAGTTTTCTTACTGCTTTATAAAAAGACTTTACTTTTCAGATAATTAACATTTTTTCAGTTGATTACACCAAAAAGTAGAGGAAAAATGACATAAGAAATGTATATATCTGATGAGGTAAAATTCACTTGAACAATACTTTTTACATTGAAAAACTCATTCTAACTCTATTCTGCTAATAATATCTAAGATGCTTAGGGTGTATAGTGAATGCATTTTTTACGCTAGAAATCAAAATGGACTTTGGCTAAAAGTAAAAAATTATGAATGTTTGAAATACTTCTAATATAAAAATATAGTTTGTAACTGCATAACCAGAATGTTTTTGTGACAATACAAAATCTGAATATAGGAAGACTCTTAAGCATATGAAAAAAATAATGAGTCTTGAATTCCTATTTGCAAAAGTACTACAATTTTTGTGTCAGAAAGCATATACTTCTTTCTTGGCACACTATTTATCAGAAAGGTAAGTACAAACTGTTTCAAGCAATCCTCAACTAATTTACTTCTTCCTATAATGAAGATGGAAACAGTGAGAGACTTTATTTTCTTGGCATCCAAAATCACTGCAGATGGTGATTGCAGCCATGAAATTGAAAGACATTTGCTCCTTGGAAGAAAAGGTATGACAAACCCTGACAGCATATTAAAAAACAGACATTAACTAGCTGTCAAAGGTCCGTCTAGTCAAAGCTATGGTTTTTCTAGTAGTCATTATGAATGTGAGAGTTGGACCATAAAGAAAGCTGAGAGCCAAAGAAATGATGCTTTTGAACTGTGGTGTTGGAGAAGACTCTTGGGAGTCCCTTGGACTGCGAGGAGATCAAACCAGTCAGTCCTGAATATTCATTGGAAGGACTCACTCATTAAAAAAGACCCTGATCCTGGGATTTGATTAAGGTCATACTTGAATGGTGTAGTGGTTTCCCATACTTTCTTCAATTTAAGTCTGAATTTTGCAATAAGGAGTTCATAATCTGAGCCAGAGTCATCTCCTGGTCTTGTAATTAAATTGAAGAAAGTAGGGAAAACCTTACTACTTACATGAGGAGGCCTTATAAACAGCTGAGAAAAAAGAAGCTAAAGGCAAAGGAGAAAAGGAAAGATATACCCATTTGAATGCAGAATTCCAAAGAAGAGCAAGGAGAAATAAGAAAGCCTTCCTCACTGATCAATTGAAAGAAATGGAGGAAAACAATAGAATGGGAAAGACTAGAGATTTCTTCAAGATAATTAGAGATACCAAAGAAATGTTTCTTTACAAGATGGGCACAACAAAGGACAGAAAAGGTATGGACCTAAAGCAGAAGATATTAAGAAAAGGTGGCAAGAATACCCAGAACTGTACAAAAAAGATCTCCATGACCCAGATAATCATGATGGTGTGATCACTTACCTAGAGCCAGACATCCTAAAATGCAAAGTCAAGTGGGCCTCATGAAACATCACTACTAACAAAGCTAGTGGAGGTGATGGAATTCCAGTTGAGCTTTCAAATCCTAAAAGATGATGCTGTGAAAGTGCTGCACTCAATATGCCAGTAAATTTGGAAAACCCAGCAGTGGTCACAGGACTGGAAAAGGTCAGTTTTCATTTCAATCCCAAAGAAAGGCAATGCCAAAAATGTTCAAACTACCACACAATTTCACACATATCACATGCTAGCCAAGTAATTCTCAATATTTTCCAAGCCAGGCTTCAACAGTATGTGAACCATGAACTTCCAGATGTTCAAGATGGATTTAGAAAAGGCAGAGGAACCAGAAATCAAATTGCTAACATCTGCTGGATCATTGAAAAAGCAAGAGAGTTCCAGAAAAACATCTACTTCTGCTTTATCGACTACACCAAAGCCTTTGACTGTGTGGATCACAACAAATTGTGGAGAATTCTTAAAGTGATGGGAATGCCAGACCACCTTACCTACCTCCTGAGAAATGTGTATTCAGGTTAAGAAGCAACAATTAGAACTGGACATGAAACAACAGACTGGTTCCAAATTGGGAAGGGGTATGTCAAGGCTGTAAATTGTCACCCTGTTTATTTAACTTCTATGCAGAGTACATCATGTGAAATGCTGGGCTGGATGAATCACAACCTAGAATCAAGATTGCCAGGAGAAATATCAATAACCTCAGATATGCAGATGACACCACCCTTATGGCAGAAAACGAAGAAGCACTAAAGAGCCTCTTGATGAAAGTGAAAGATGAGAGAGAGAAAGTAGGTTGAAAACTCAACATTCAGAAAACTAAAATCATGGCATCTAGTCCTATCACTTCATGGCAAATAGAAGAGGAAACAATGGAAACAGTGACATACGTTATTTTCTGGGGCTCCAAAATCACTGCAGATGGTGACTGCAGCCATGAAGTGAAAAGCCCTTGGATCTATGACTAACCTAGACAGCATATTAAAAGCTGAGACATTTTGCTGACAAAGGTCTGTCTAGTCAAAGCTATGGTGATAGTTGGACTATAAATAAAGCTGAGTGCCAAATAATTGATGCTTTTGAACTGTGGTGTTAGATAAGACTCTTGAAAGTCCCTTGGACTGCAAGGAGATCATACCAGTCAATCCTAAAGGAAACCAATCCTGAATATTCATTTGAAAGACTGATGCTGAAGCTGAAATTTCCAGTTTGGCCACCTGATGCGAAGAACTGTCTCTTTGGAAAAGACTTTAATGCTGGGAAAGACTGAAGGCAGTAGGGAGAGGTGACAATAGAGGATAAGATTGGATGGCATCACCAACTTGATGGACATGAGTTTGAGCAAGCTCCGGGAGTTGGTGATAGACAGGGAGGCCTGGGTGCTGCTGACTGAACTGAACTGACTGAACTGATGCTTGGAAAGATTGAAGGCAGGAGGTGAAGGGGACAACAGAGGATTAGAAGGTTGGATGGCATCACCGACTCGATGGACATGATTTTGAGCAAGCTCTTGGAGTTGGTGATGGACAGGAAAGCCTTTTGTGCTGCAGTCCATGGGGTCACAAAGAGTCGGACATGACTGCGCAACTGAACTGAACTGAGAATGAAGAAACAACATGAACATAAATATTTTTATGGTATTTTATATCTTTGGAGAAGGAAACATAACCCACTACAGTATTGTTGCCTGGAAAATCTCATGGACAGAGGAGCCTAGCAGGCTGCAGTCCATGGAGTTGCAAGAGTCGGAGATGAATTAGCAACTAAAGAGAGAGAGATTTTATATCTTAGCACCCCAATGATTATTGATGAAATTGTATGTCACAGTTGGTTTTAATTGCCAAATAAATAATCATTTCACAGTGGTAGAAAGTAAGAATTTGTCTAACTATAATGAAAATCGATTGCACCTTACAGTGGTATTAACATTTTACCATTAAATTCAACATTTATCAGTTTTTTTGAACATGTACTTTCTTGATTCCAAGTAGCGAAATCTATCAAGGGTGTGAAAATAGAGACATGATGTTGTTTAAATATAATAGAGTCGGCATGGCATAATTTGGTGTGTTTTAATAAAACTTTTCATTTATTTATTTCTATTTTAGTTATAGTTTTTCCTTTCCTTTGTTTTTTTCTCTGATGTTATTATTCTAAATATTCTAAAAGAATATTTACAAGAATTTCCTAAATATCAAAGGACAAAAGACTTTTTTTCACTCTCTTTTTCAATAATTCTCAATACTTGATTACTAAAATGCATATTTTCTAAACTATTTTCCTGAAATATGTTTGTAATATGTTTGCTCTCCCAACTCTGAATACTAATTCAACATTAGGTTATTCTTAGGATTTAACTGGAAAATAATTCATGGTTTTCCCCCTTAACTTTGTATTTAAGTTTGTTACAAATGTGGAATAATACCACTTTCTGATACGAAGTTTCATTCTCCATTTGTATTCTCCCTACAACAATGAGCAGGTTTCAACTATAATTGATGAGAACTTATTCATTATAGTAGAGATGGAAAACTAGAATACAGATACAAATGGTAGATCTCAAGGTTCTTTTGTGGCTTCCCTCTGGGATATAAAGGAGAGTTTTATAATGGCATGCAAAGAGTTTCAACTTCCTCCTTGGTGAGGAAAAATTCAGCTAAATTGGAGAGATGTGTATGATCAGAATTTACTCAAAATTGAAACAATGTGGTTGGATTGCTTACGATAGTTAATTTTTGAAGCCTGCAACACACACACACACACACAGTTGGAAGGGGGGCTAACTCTAAACAGAACAGTTTCCTATCTTGTTTTTAGTCTTCTATTTTAAACTCCAAGTACTGTGAAGGAACAAAACTGGCCTACTTAAATGTAAAACACAGAGTCCTTTAGAAGCAGAAAATGTAATAATGACAAGTTTTCTAAAGTCAAATCTTAGGGTTCTGATGCAGAAGTAAAACACTGGCCTTTGACTATGGTTACTAGCAGAAGCTATACTTGAATTACAAATCAAAAACACTTGAAAAATATTTGAGTGTTTTAAATTGTGCTATTTTATATAAATATGTTGCATCTTTTTTCAAACAATGATGAAATAAAAACTACCTAGCACAATTACATATATGTTTTATATGTATCTAGTTACCATTTATAATTTATAATTAATCATAGTTCCCTTGGAACTTGGGATTGAGGGAAATACAGGGGACAATTCTAAGATTTCCTGTGATCTATTTGGAGCCTTAGTTGGTATTCTACAAAGTTAAATGGATTCAACTGCTGTGGAGTTTGCTTATTAAGACTTTGTTTTACAATCCTAGAGAGTGAACTGTCTTGAAGAAAGGCAGATCAACAGTCAAGGGACCAGATGTCTGGAAGTCTCTAGAGAAAGATATAATCAGTGAACTGTTGTCAGCACAATTAAGATATTATTGACTACCTAAACAAATTCCATAAGCAGCATAAAAAGACCAATCAAAAAAAGATTTATACTTTATAGTGCTGAGGATGCTCCCCATTTTCAGCACTATAGAAATCTTGTCAATTAGACTATTATTAAATAGTTCTTTATAAAGAAACATTAGAATCAAAGCAGTAAAATAAAATTGATTTCTGGGCTCCATCCAAAAACAGCTTGGACAAGTCTAATAAACTCTCTAGGGGAGATAACTGTTTTCTACTCAGATATGAGACTAGGGGCAAAAGCAGTAAACTATACCCATGGGCCAAATCCAGCTTGCAGCCAGTTTTTGTAAAAAAAATTTTGTTGTACACATTGTTTATGACTGCTTTTATATAATAGTAGAATTAAGTATTTCAACAAACTGTATAGCTGACAAAGCAAAAATATCATTTTTTTACTGTATGTACTCTCTAAAAGATTAACCAAATTCTGAAATAATTAATAATTAAGGTTTTGTTCAGAGCTGAACTATATCATACTAAAGGGAAAATTTACATTTATTTTTATACTAGAAGTTGTTTGCAACTGGGATTCATAAAGCTGAGGTTCAAATTCTAGGTTCTCATTTTGCTAGTTTACTTAAGCTTTCTGAGTTTGAATGAATTCTTGTTATAAAATGGAGATCATCATATAAGACTGATCTCAGCAGAATTAAATCAGAAAAATTTAATTAAATAATGTGTAGAAAAACACTAAGGTAATCTAAATACGTTGTTAAGATTCTCACAGATTATTATTTTCATGGCACATATTTGAACATCTCTCACAATGTAACTCCTAAACAGTTCAGTTCAGTTGGTTCAATCGCTCAGTTGTGTCCAACTCTCTGCAGTCCCCATGGACTGTAGCACACCAGGCCTCCCTGTCCATCACCAACTCCTGGAGTTTAACCAAACACTTACTAAATAAATAAAAGTATTAGGAAACAGTTAGGAAATAAATAAAAACATTAATCTAATTTACCTAATTCAATTATGCTGGAAGACATAAAAACATTAATTTTAAAGTTTTGCAGGAAACTCTACGTGTTAAAGTAAGGGATTCTTAATCTAAAATCTAAAGAAGAATAGATAGGAGAATTTGAGGCCTTGGTTTAAGGCCCTGTTTTACAACAAACCAGTTGTATAACTCAGGCAGATGCTAATTCCATCAGGGATTCATTATATGACAGGTGAAAACCAGGAACTGGATTAGGCTATGAAAATAATTTTTTGCTTAAATGTATATGATAATATATATACATTTTGACATTATGATTTGTCATCACCAGCTGTTCATCAGAACATTTATTATACTTGCCTTTCCTTAATCCCCATTCCACACCTGTACCTAATCAGTTGCCAATTTCTATAGATACTCTGCAATGCATTTGAAAATATTCTCCTACTTCTTTATCACTGTCAGTGCTCTCCATGCTTCTGTGAGTTAATCAATAGCTTCATAAGATATGTTTTGTTTTTCAGCTGTGCTCTTTTGCAATTTATCCTGTACTCTATTACCATTTTAATCCAGGTAAAGTTGAGTTCCCATCATGGTACTGGTGTTGGTGTTTGCATCCAGCCTTACAAATTTTTAAGCCTGGGCTCAAAGATTCTAGGTCATAATCTACTTTTGCTACCTCACTTTCACTATCTCAGAATCTTCATTCCACTCACCCCTGACTCTTGCTATTGGGTCCTGCCAAAGTACCCTGATTTGAGTATTCCTTTATTCAAGGTATACTTAATTCTACTTGGGATTCTGCTTCCCACTTTCCTATTTCTGGAAACTCTTCAAATCTCTCAAACTCTGAATTAAATAATATCCTCTCTTCAGTTGTGTCTGGATCTTCCAACAAGTTTTATCCCTGCAAATCCATGACAAGTTGAGTCTTGCTTTCCTTGGTTAGATTTTAGTTTGCCTATTAAGTTACTAGGCCTTTTTCTTGCTCTATGTTTATAAGATTCTTGATGGCAAAGATTTCTTTCACAAGCCAGAAGATGCATTTATTTTAATAAGATCAAAGATTTTTTCTATACCTAATAATTGCTAAATTTAAGCATTAGCCTTTGGCAATATAAATTTTATATTGTAAATTGACCATATATGTGTAAATCATTAGATTCTGTAAAGAGAGAGTTCTGCAAAATGAGAAGTCAAATGATAGTTTTTAAATAGGCTATACAGGGAAAGAAAAAAAAATTAACTCTAGTTAAGACAAAAGCAATATGCCCTTGTTGAAATGTCAATTGGTTCTAAGGGATGAAAGAATTGATGCTGTGTGCTTCTGTCAGCTCAATATAACTATGTTCCCAGAGGCACATTCTGGGCTACCTCTAGTATTTCCTGTACAGCATCAAGGACAGCCTGGGATTGGATAGGAACTTCTCAGGGGCTATCCAGGTGGCATTAGTAGTAAAGAATCTGCCTGCCAATACAGGAGATGTGGTTAGGTCCCTGGGTCAGAAAGATTCCCTGGAGTAGGAAATGGCAACCCACTCCAGTATTCTTGCCTGGGAAATTCCATGGACAGAGGAGCCTGGTAGGCTATAGTCCATGGGGTCACAAAAGAGTCAGACATGACTGAGTATACACACATGCACATCTTATCTCAGGAGGCTCAGTCCTAGCAAGACATATATGTACATCAACAATCTTATTAGTTTTTACTATGGAAAATAAACATAAAACTTAACATTTTAACTCATTTAAGTATACAGTTCTGTGGCATTAAGTACATTATTCACATTTTTGTGTAACAAAATTCTTATATAAAAATATTTCCCCTGCATATAATAATATATATTTATTGCAGAAATGAAAGGAAGAAGAAATAAAAACCTATCTATAAAACCAACAGGGAGAAATAAGCATTGTGTCAGTATATACTCATCTATAATTTTGTCTCTAATATATATAATTAAAAATAACATATTTTTAAACTGTATACTGAAAACTATAAGACACTGATGAACTAAATTAAAGATGACACAAACAGATGGAGAGATATTCCATATTCATGGGTTGGAAGTATCAGTACTGTGAAAATGCTACCAAATGCAACCTACAGATTCAAAGCAATCCCTATCAAATTATCAATGGCATTTTTCACGGAACTAGAACAAATAATTTCACAATTCATATAGAAATGCAAAAGACCCTGAATAGTCAAAGCAATCTTGAGAAAGAAGAATTTAGCTGGAGGAATCAACTTTCTTGACTTCAGACAATACAACAAAGCTACAGTCATCAAGACAGTAACAGTTCAATTCAGTTTAGTCGTTCAGTCGTGTCCAGCTCTTTGCAACCCCATGAATTGCAGCACGACAGGCCTCTCTGTCCATCACCAACTCCTGGAGTTCACTCAAACTCATGTCCATCAAGTCGGTGATGCCGTCCAGCCATCTCATCCTCTGTCATCCCCTTTCCTCCTGCCCACAATCCCTCCCAGCATCAGAGTCTTTTCCAATGAGTCAACTCTTCACATGAGGTGGCCAAAGTATTGGAGTTTCAGCATCATTCCTTCCAAAGAACACCCAGGGCTGATCTCCTTCAGAATGGACTGGTTGGATCTCCTTGCAGTCCAAGGGACTCTCAAGAGTCTTCTCCAACACCAGAGTTGAAAAGCATCAATTTTCGGAGCTTAGCTTTCTTCACAGTCCAACTCTCACATCCATACATGACTACTGGAAAAACCATAGCCTTGACTAGACGGACCTTTGTTGGCAAAGTAATGTTCGCTTTTCAATATGCTATTAGGTTGGTCATAACTTTCCTTCCAAAGAGTAAGCATCTTTTAATTTCATGGCTGCAGTCACCATCTGCAGGGATTTTGGAGCCCAGAAAAATAAAGTCTGACACTGTTTCCACTGTTTCCCCATCTATTTCCCATGAAATAGATGGGGACCAGGTGCCATGATCTTCGTTTTCTGAATGTTGAGCTTTAAGCCAACTTTTTCACTCTCCACTTTCACTTTCATCAAGAGACTTTTTAGTTCCGCTTCACTTTCTGCCAAAAGAGTGGTGTCATCTGCATATCTGAGGTGATTGATATTTCTCCCGGCAATCTTGATTCCAGCTTGTGCTTCTTCCAGCCCAGCATTTCTCATGATGTACTCTGCATATAATGTAAATAAGCAGGGTGACAATATACAGCCTTGATGTACTCCTTTTCCTATTTGGAGCCAGTCTGTTGTTCCATGTTCACTTCTAACTGTTGCTTCCTGACCTGCATATAGGTTTCTCAAGAGGCAGGTCAGGTGGTCTGGTATTCCCATCTCTTGAAGACTTTTCCACAGTTTACTGTGATCCACGTAGTTAAAGTCTTTGGCATAGTCAATAAAGCAGAAATAGATGTTTTTTTGGAACTCTTCCTTTTTTGATGATCCAGTGGATGTTGGCAATTTGATCTCTGGTTCCTCTGCTTTTTCTAAAACCAGCTTGAACATCTGGAATTTCACAGTTCACATATTGCTGAAGCCTGACTTGGAGAATTTTGAGCATTACTTTACTAGCATGTGAGATGAGTGCAATTGTGTGGTAGTTTGAGCATTCTTTGGCATTGCCTTTCTTTGGGATTGTAATGAAAACTGACCTTGTCGGGTCCTGTGGCCACTGCTGAGTTTTCCAAATTTGCTGGCATATTGAGTGCAGCACTTTCACAGCATCATCTTTCAGGATTTGAAAGCTCATCTGGAATTCCATCACTAGCTTTGTTCATAGTGATGCTTTCTAAGGCTCACTTGACTTCACATTCCAGGATGTCTGGTTCTACATTCATGAACACACCGTTGTGATTATCTTGGTCGTGAAGATCTTTTTTGTACAGTTCTTCTGTGTATTCCTGCCACCTCTTCTTAACATCTGCTTCTGTCCTTTATCAAGCCCATCTTTGCATGAAATGTTCCCTTGGTATCTCTAATTTTCTTGAAGAGATCTCTAGTCTTTCCCATTCTGTTGTTTTCCTCTATTTCTTTGTATTGATCGCTCAGGAAGGCTTTCTTATCTCCTCTTGCTATTCTTTGGAACTCTGCACTCACATGCTTATACCTTTCCTTTTCTCTTTTGCTTTTCACTTCTCTTCTTTTCACAGCTATTTGTAAGGCCTCCCCAGACAGCCATTTTGCTTTTTTGAATTTCTTTTCCATGGGGATGGTCTTGATCCTGGTCCCCTGTACAATGTCACAAACCTCTGTCCATACTTCATCAGGCACTCTCTATCAGATCTAGTCCCTTAAATATATTTCTCACTTCCACTGTATAATCATAAGGGATTTGATTTAGGTCATACCTGAATGGTCTAGTGGCTTTCTCTACTTCAATTTCAGTCTGAATTTGGCAATAAGGAGTTCATGATTTGAGCCACAGTCAGCTCCCAGTCTTGTTTTTGCTGACTGTATAGAGCTTATCCATCTTTGGCTACAAAGAATATAATCAATCTGATTTCGGTGTTGATCATCTGGTGGTGTCCATATGTAGAGTCTTCTTTTGTCTTGTTGGAAGAGGGTGTTTGCTATGAGCAGTGCGTTCTCTTGGCAAAATTCTATTAGCCTTTGCCCTGTTTCATTCCATACTCAAAGGCCAAATTTGCCTGGTACTCCAGGTGTTTCTTGACTTCCAACTTTTTCATTCCAGTACCCTATAATTAAAAGGACATCTTTTTTGGGTGTTAGTTCTAAAAGGTCTTGTAGATCTTCATAGAACCATTCAGCTTCTTCAGCGTTACTGGTTGGGGCATAG
This sequence comes from Bos mutus, assembly GCF_027580195.1. Lineage (NCBI taxonomy): Eukaryota > Metazoa > Chordata > Mammalia > Artiodactyla > Bovidae > Bos > Bos mutus. The sequence goes on from NC_091633.1 coordinate 70,601,082, forward strand.
ACTTGGACTACGGTGATATTGAATGGTTTGCCTTGGAAATGAATAGAGATCATTCTGTCGTTTTTGAGATTGCATCCAAGAACTGCTTTCGGACTTTTTTGTTGACCATGTTAGCTACTCCATTTCTTCTATGGGATTCCTGCCCACAGTAGTAGATAAAATGGTCATCTGAGTTAAATTCATCCATTCCAGTCCATTTAGCTCACTGATTCCTAGAATGTCGACCTTCACTCTTGCCATCTCCTGTTTGACCACTTCCAATTTGCCTTGATTCATGGACCTAACATTCAAGGTTCGTATGCAATATTGGTCTTTACAGCATCGGATCTTGCTTCTATCACCAGTCACATCCACAAATGGGTACTGTTTTTGCTTTGGCTCCTTCCCTTCATTCTTTCGGGAGTTATTTCTCCACTGATCTCCAGTAGCATATTGGGCACCTACCGACCTGGGGAGTTCCTCTTTCAGTATCCTATCATTTGGCCTTTTAATACTGTTCATGGTGTTCTCAAGGCAAGAATACTGTAGTGGTTTGCCATTCCCTTCTCCAGTGGACCACATTCCGTCAGACCTCTCCACCATGCCTGCCCATTTTGGGTGGCCCCACAGGGCATGGCTTAGTTTCATTGAGTTAGACAAGGCTGTGATCCTAGTGTGATTAGATTGACTAGTTTTCTGTGATTATGGTTTCAAGACAGTATGGTACTGGCAAAAAAAATTCCAGAAATATAGACCAATGAACAAGATAGAAAGCCCAGAGATAAACCCACACACCTACAGGAGGAGCATGGTAGACTGCAGTCCCTGGGGTCATGAAGAGTCAGACACGCCTGAGCAACTTCACTTTCACTTTTCACTTTCATGCATTGGAGAAGGAAATGGCAACCCACTCCAGTGTTCTTGCCTGGAGAATCCCAGGGACAGGGGAGCCTGGTGGGCTGCCGTCTTTGGGGTCGCACAGAGTCGGATACGACTGAAGCGACTTAGCAGCAGCAGCAGCGTAGGTACCTTATTTTTGAAAAAGGTAGCAAAAATATACAATGGGGCAAAGATAGCCTCTGCAATAGTGGTGCTGGAAAAACTGGATAGCAACCTGTAAAAGAATGAAATTAGAGCATTTTCTAACACCATTCACAAAGATAAACTCAAAATGGGCTAAAGATTTAAAAGATCAGAAAGTATAAAACTCAGAGGAAAATATAGGCAGAAGACTCTATGACATAAATCACAGCAAGATCCTCTCTGACTCACCTCCTAGAGTAACTGAAATAAGAACAAAAATAAACAAATGAAACCTAAGCAAACTTAAAAGCTTTTGCACAGCAAAGGAAACTTAAAAAAAAAAAAAGTAGAAAAACACTGAGGAAACCAGAAGGGAAAGAGACACGTGTACCCCAATGTTCATCGCAGCACTGTTTATAATAGCCAGGACATGGAAGCAACCTAGATGTCCATCAGCAGATGAATGGATAAGAAAGCTGTGGTACCTATACATAATGGAGTATTACTCAGCCATTAAAAAGATTCATTTGAATCAGTTCTAATGAGGTGGATGAAACTGGAGCCTATTATACAGAGTGAAGTAAGCCAGAAGGAAAAACACCAATACAGTATACTAACGCATATATATGGAATTTAGAAAGATGATAACAATAACCCTGTGTACGAGACAGCAAAAGAGACACTGATGTATGGAACAATCTTATGGACTCTGTGGGAGAGGGAGAGGGTGGGAAGATTTGGGAGAATGGCATTGAAACATGTAAAATATCATGTATGAAACGAGAAACCAGTCCAGGTTCAATGCACGATACTGGATGCTTGGGGCTAGTGCACGGGGACGACCCAGAGGGATGGTATGGGGAGGGAGGAGGGAGGAGGGTTCAGGATGGGGAGCACATGTATACCTGTGATGGATTCATTTTGATATTTGGCAAAACTAATACAATTATGTAAAGTTTAAAAATAAAATAAAATTATTAAAAAAATAAATTTAAAAAAAAGAAAAGAAAAAAAAAACAACCCTCAGATTGGGAGAAAATAATAGCAAATGAAACAACTGACAAAAGATTAATTTCAAAAATACACAAGTAGCCCATACAAGTCACTACCTGAGAAACAAATAACACAATCAGAAAGTGTGAAAAAGACCTAAACAGACATTTCTTCAAAGAAGATATACAGATGGCTAACAAACACATGAAAAGATGCTCAACATTGCTCATTATTAATCAAATCAAAACTAAAATCAGATATTGCCTCACACCTGTCAGAATGGCCATCATCAAAAAATCTACAAACATTAAATGCTGGAGAGGGTATGCAGAAAAGTAAATCCTCCTGCACTGTTGGTGGAAATGTAAATTGATACAGCTAGTATGGAAGACAGTATGGTGATTTCTTAAAAACCTAGGACTAAAACCACTATATGATCCAGAAATCCCACTAATAGGCATATACCCCAAGGAAACCAAAATTGAAAAAAGATGCATGTATCCCAATGTTCATTGTAGTACTATTCACAATAGCTAGGGCATGGAAATAATCTAGATGTCCACTGACAGATGAATGGATAAAGAAGCTGTGGTACATATATGCAATGGAATATTACTCAGCCAAAAAAAGGAATGCATTTAGGTCAGTTCTAATGAGGTGGATGAACCTAGAGGCTATTATACAGAGTGAAGTAAGTAAAAAAGAAAAACAAGTATCATATACTAATGCATATATACAGAATCTAGATAGATGGTACTGTGAAGTTATTTGCAGGGCAGCAAAGGAGACACAGACATAGAGAATAGATTTATGGACATGGTAGGGGGAGGAAGGAGAGGCTGGGATGCGTGGGGACAGTAACATGGAAATTTACATTACCATATGCAAAATACCAAAAGGAATAGCCAAAAGGAATTTGCTGTATGACTCAGGGAACTCAAACTGAGGCTCTGTAACAACCTAGAGGGTTGGGATGGGAAGGGTGATGGGAGGGGGATTCAAGAGGGAAGGGACATATGCATATCTATGATTGATTCATGTTGATGTTGGCAGAAACCAACAAAATTCTGTAAAGTGATTATTCTTCATTTAAAAAATAAATAAATCAAAAATTTTTTTAATTAGATCTTTTCATGCCCATAATTTTTAACCTGTTATTAAATTTACCAATAATTTGAAAACATAACCCTTTAATTCAAGGAAATGAAGTCAATTAAAAAAAATAATGTTTGTAATAAGGGTGTCACAATATTTTAAAATAATAACTCTTGTTCATATTCAGAGAGATAAATTTAGTGACAGCCTTCTAATTTATACCATGTATCATTCCTTCCTCATAAAATAACTTGATAAAGAAATTATCAAATAGACGTTTCACTTTTACATTGGCCAATATGTATTTTTTTTGTAAAATAGAACATTTAGTCCTTAGAAACTCAATCACTGCTCTCTTTTGCTTTCAAATTTTATTTTGTTTTCAATCTTTCATTGTTGTAAGTAGCTATACCTGCACATAACCAGATAATTGCTATAGGATAAATTTCTAGGATAAAGTGTAGCCATGTTTTGCAAAATGTGATACAGGTTACCAAAGTTCTACAGAAAGGTTATTTAAATGTTTAGTTCTAGGAGTTGGGTACTCTTACAATCATTTGATATTGTAATTTTATCTCTTCTTTGAAAATTTGATAAATGAAATACAGCATATCATTTTTGGCTCAATTAGCATTGCTTTGATAAAGAATGACAGTAAACAGTTTAATACATTGATTAAATATCTATTTACCCTGATACAATAAATATTCTATATTCTTAGTCATTGTCTTATATAGTATAAATCTTAATTTATAATAGCTCTTCACATATGTGTAGGATTAATGTTGTCTCATCCATTTGTTTTATAATATTCTTCATTTTGATTTAATATGTATGTTTTCAGTTTTGTAAAAAATTTAGTTGATGTAAGTAGCTCAAAATATTTTACATTTTCTTATTTTCAATTATGTACTCAAGACATCTTTTTCAAAATAAAAAACAAATCACTTATGCTTTCTTGAGAAAAAAATATGCAGTATAAAATGTTTGTTTTTTCAAAAATATTAAAATTATTTTATTCCATATTAAAATTATTTATGGAAATTTCAATCCCAAAGAAGGGCAATGCCAAAGAATGTTCAAATTACCACACAACTGCACTTATTTCACATGCTAGGAAGGTTATGCTCAAAATCCTTGAAGATAGGCTTAAAAGTATGTGAAGTGAGAACATCCAGATAGATGTGCAAGCTGGATTTAGAAAAGGCAGAGGAACGAGAGATCAAATTGCCAATATCTGTTGGATCATGAAAAAAGCAAGGGAATTCCAGAAAAACATCTACTTCTGCTTCATTGACTACACTAAAGCCTTTGATTGTGGAGATCACAACAAACTGTGGAAAATCCTTAAAGAGACGGGCCACCTTAACTGCCTCCTGAGAAACCAGCATGCAGGTCAAGAAGCAACAGAACCAGACATGGAGCAACGGACTGGTTCCAAATTGGGAAAGGAGTACATCAAAGCTGTATATTGTCATCCTGCCTTTTAACATTTATGCAGAGTACATCATGCAAAATGCCAGGCTGGATGAACCTCAAGCTGGAATCAAGATTGCCAGGAGAAATATCAATAACCTCAGATATGCAGATGCCACCACCCTTATGGAAGAAAATAAAGAGGAACTAAAGAGCTTCTTGAAGAAGGCAAAAGAGGAGAGTGAAAAATCAGACTTTAAAAAGCATTAGAAAAAATAAGATCATGTTATCCAGTCCCATCACTTAATGGCAAATAGATGGGGAAACAGTAGAAACAGTGACAGACTTTATTTTCTCGGGCTCCAAAATCACTGCAGATGGTGTCTGCAGCCATGAAATTAAAAGACGTTTGTTCCTTGGAAGTAAAGCTATGAGAAACTTAGACAGCATATTAAAAATCAGAGATATCATTTTGCTGACAAACGCATGTATAGTCCAGTAGTCATATATGGACTTGAAAGTTGGACCATAAAGAAGGCTGACAGCTGAAGAAGATGCTTTCAATCTGTGGTGCTGGAGAAGACTCTTGAGAGGCCCTTGGACAACAAGGAGATAAAACCTAAAGGAGATCAGTCCTGAATATTCATTGGAAGGACTGTAGCTGAAGCTGAAGCTCCAATACTCTGGCCACCTGATGTGAAGAACTGACTCATTGGCAAAGACCCTATGCTGGAAAAGGATGAAGGCAGAGGGAGAAGGAGAACACAGAGGATGAAATGGTTGGATGGCATCATCAACTAAATAGACTTGAGTCTGAGCAAACTCTAGGAGATAGTGAAGATCAGAGAAGCCTGCTATGCTGCAGTCCATGGGGTCTCAAAGAGCTGGACATTACTGAGCAACTAAATAACAACAGCAAAATTTATTGAAAAATTATTTCCCCAATTTCTTTCAGAAATCATCTCTTTAAATGTGTAAATTACAAATCTATTCCCAGAGGCATAATTCTGAGCTTTTTAGGTTAATTCCAGAAGCTTATTTTGACATTACCACAGAATTTGAAATATGAAACAATTTTCTACGATGTTATAGTGTAATTTACTTCCTTTCATTAATTATTTTCCAACTTGCCTTGGTTATTCCACACCTTTTATTTTGTAAATAAACTCTAGAAAAATTTGGTCTGGGTATGAAACAAAATTCTATTGAGAGTTATTTGTAATTACCTTAAAATTCTATATTAGTTTTGGAAAAACTGACAATTGTGATACATCCTACTATACAGTATATAGTTGTGTGTTAGTCCCACAGTAAAGTTTTCTGCTTTCTAAAATCTTTCCTTTTTAATATATCTGTTTTTATTTGTTCACCTCTATACCTGTTTTCTAGTTCATTCTCCTTAATTTTTGAAATAGGAAAACTGGTATTCTTTATAAGTAAAAACATGTAATGATTAGCTCTGCCAAATGTAGTCTATATAATATTAGGCAGATTATTCAATCTTTTCTTAGGCTTAATTTTCTTTATATGTAAAATGGAGATTGCTGCTGCTAAGTCACTTCAGTCGTGTCTGACTCTGTGCGACTCCATAGACCACAGCCCACTAGGCTCCTCTGTCCCTGGGATTCTCCAGGCAAAAATACTGGAATGGGTTGTCATTTTCTTCTCCAATGTATGAAAGTGAAAAGTGAAAGTAAAGTTGCTCAGTCATGCCCGACTCTTAGCGACCCCATGGACTGCAGCCTACCAGGCTCCTCCGTCCATGGGATTTTCCAGGCAAGAGTACTGGAGTGGGTTGACATTGTCTTCTCTGAAAATGGAGATTACTGTCATACTAAGCTCACTGAGGTATGAATAGTTTAGAGATTTGGCATAGCACCTAAAAGCACTTAATAAAGATTAAGTCTATTTATTGTATTAAAAACAAAACATTCTAGTCCTAAACCATCTTTTCATTGTTAAATATATATTAAATTCTAGTGTTACCAGCATTATGGAAAAACTTTTCTTTTCCATTTTGAAATTATTGTGTGCTAAGTCGCTTCAATCATGCCCAACTCTTTGCGACTCTTTGGACTGTAGCCAGGCTCCTCTGTCCATGGATTCTCTAGGTAAGAATACTGGAGTGGGTTGCTGTGCCATCCTTCAGGCGATCTTCCCAACCCAGGGACTGAAGCCATGTCTTGTTTCTCCTGCGCTGGCAGGCAGGTTCTTTCCCACTAGTGCCACCTGGAAAGCCCTTTAATATTACTATTTGATGAACTAACTGATTTTATAAAAATGAATTACTCTGAAATTACTAAATAAAAACATTTGCAATTTTATAAACTATAGAGATTGACCCGATGATATATATATAATAAATATATATAATCATATATAATATATATAGCATACATATGCTATATATATTATATATAGCAATAACGTGTTTATATTTGTATGTGAAGCATTTCATAATTTTTTCATATGTGATATATGACTGCACCTATCAAAAACATGTATAATATCATATATGAAATGAATCACAAGTCCAAATTTGATGCATGATACTGGTTGCTTGAGGCTGGTGCACTGGGACGACCCAGAGGGATGGTATGGGGACAGAGGAGGGAGGGGGGTTCAGGGTGGGGAACACGTGTATACCTGTGGCGGATTCATGTTAATATATGGCAAAACCAATACAATATTGTAAAGTAATTAACCTTCAACTAAAATAAAATAAATTTATATAAAAAAATTTGACTAGCTTTGTCAAACCAATGAAAAGGTTACACACTGTTTCTACAAATAAATTTTATTATATTAGAAGTATCTGAAATTTTACAATTTGAAAAAATTTCATCAGTGATTAGCATCACTCTAAACAAGTTGTTAGCTTATTTTTATATTGTTATTAACTTATTAAATTTCTTGCACTCATTAAATCAGTTTTGATAACTTGAATTTCCAGGATTCTACCCTAAGAAATACTATTTGCAGGGCAGGAATAGAAGTGCGGACATAGAGAACGGACTTGTGGATGCAGTGGGGGAAGGCGAAGGCATGAGGGACTGTGAGCAGCACTGACATATACACACTGCTGTGTGTAAAATAGATAGCCAGCAGGAAGCTACTGTACAGCGCAGGGGACTCAGCTCGGTTCTCTGTGGCCACCTAGAACAGAGGGTGGAGGTGGGAGGGAGACTCAAGATTGAGGGGGTGTGTATATATATATATATATATATATACACATACATATGGCTGATTCATGTTATACAGCAGAAACTAACACAACATTGTAAAGCAATTGTATTCCAATTAAAAAATAAAAAGTATTCCTGCAAATTTTGATTTCTAAGTTGAATATATAGCTAATTATATCTAATGAAATTATATTATCATGAATTCAAGTAGAATTTTTAAAATGGAATATAATATATATATAAAAATTGTAGAAGTGAATGACAATCCACTCCAGTATTCTTGCCTGGAGATTCCTGTGGACCTCTAGAAGAGCCTGGCAGGCCATAGTCCATGGGGTCGCAAAGAGTCAGGTTCAACTGAGGGACTAACACTATATTATATAAAAATATTGAATCACTGTTGTACTTCTGAAATATATAATACTGTAAATCAACTATAATTCTTTAAAATTCACATTTCAAACAGGAAAAATATCACTAAAACAAGCTAAACTGAAAAATTGAATCTAAAATATAAACTATAGGTTAGACAAAATGAGATTTGATGGAAGTCTGAGATGCGAGAAGGAATACTGGATAAAAATATTTGGTAAATCTTCAATAAATGTTGTTGGGAAAAATAGATCTTTATATGTAAGAGTGGAGAAGGAAATGGCAACCCACTCTAGTATTCTTGCCTGGAAAATCCTAGGGACAGAGAAGCCTGGCAGGCTACATAGGATCACAAAGAGTTGGACACAACTGAAGCGACTTAACACACACACACACATACGTGTAAGAGAATGAACTAAGGCTACCATCTTAAGCCATACACAAAAGTTAGCTCGACAATGGATTAAAGACCTATACATAAAAGTCATAATACTAAACCTCCTAGAAGGAAACACAGGGGAAAATCTTCATTAAATTGGATTTGACAATGATTTTTTTGGTTATGACTCCAACAGAATAGGAAACAAGCAAAAAATAGATAATCAGTACTACATTAACTAAAAAGCTTTTGTGAAGCAAAGGAAAAAAATCAACATTGTCAAAAGGCAACTACAGAAAATGACATAATATTTGCAGGTCATATATATGGGGTAAATACATATAAAGAATATATGAAGTACTCATACAGCACAACAAGAAAATTTAAATAATCCAGTTTAAAAAATAGGCAAAAGACTTGAAGAGGCATTTCTCCAAAGATGATGTACAAGTGTTGAATAAACAAAGATAAAGCTTCCAATCATCAGAGAAATGAAAATCAAAACCATAAGGATGGTGACTCACATCCATTAGGGTGGTGACTGTCAAAAGATACGAAAATAATACCTGTTGGTAAAGATTTGGAGAAACTGGACCCCAAGTGCACTGTTGGAGAGATTCTAAAATAGCGCAGCCACTATGAAAAACAATATGAAAGTTCCTCAAAAAATTAAAAATAGAACTGTCAAATGATCCATCAATCCCTGAGAACTTAATATGCATGCTACCGAGAGAGGCTGGAACCTGGACACCTTGCTGTAGTACTGAAATGTTTGTACCTAGACACATTTCTCCCTGAGCAACAAAATACAAAGAACCAATATAGGGCTCAAAATAACTGCATAAAAGTTCAATTAGGGCAATTTCTGGGCAAAGCATAAAAAGAGACCAAAAAGCCCAACTGCCACTTCTGAAGAGCCTAGAGCAAAAGCAGGGTACTGCATATGCCCCCTGCACTCAACACCACCAGAAGTGGGGGCAAACCACTTAAGCCACCCCTCAGGTCTGACCCCTGGACACACTCCTACTTTCACTCCATATAAGTAACAAGCTCACATCCCCTTGGGGAATGAGCAAGCAAAGGAAGCTGTTGTTTGTTCTTGCTTACCTCTGCTGTAACAGGGGCCCATAAAGCCTTGCCTGAATTACTTATCTGGCCTCTAGTAGATTTCTACTTATGGAGGAAAGCCAGGAACTGTGTTAAGTATCACTACAACATGAATAAGATTTGAGGCCATTATGCAAAGTAAAATAAGCCCTCTACAAAAGAATAAACACGGTGTGACTTACTTATATGAGGTATATAAAGTAGTCAGATTCATAAGAAATAGAAAGTAAATCGTGCTTATCCTATCTGAGGGAAAGAAAATTGTTAAAGATGTTTCAGTTTTGCAAGATGAAAAAGTTCTGGAGATATGTTTCACAAAGGGTGTATGTACTTACCATGGCGTAATTGTATGTTTAAAAATGATTAAGGCAGCAATTCACATTGTATGTTTTTTTATCACAAAAAATGTTAGGCAAATATCTGCATATAGTTAAATGTTAATCACAAAAAAAAAAACAATAGCATTTCATTTATTTCAAGAAGAAAAGAAGCTTGAAAACAAAACAAAACAATAGGATGTAACAATGTGAATCATAATCTTATTTTTAGAATCATTTAATGGCTTGGGAGAAGGATAAAGATACTAATTATATATGACTCCATTAAAAGAGTAGGCTAGTAGGAAAAGATACAAAATAACAGAATACACATGTAAAATTTCCAAACCAGTACAGAAAAGAAAAATATAATGAGGGAATTTAAACCATAATTCAATACATAAGAAGGCAAAACAGAAAAACAAACAAACAAAAAACAAAACAGCTGGGACACAGAGAATGAAAAAAGGAAGCCATAATACATCAATAACCATAATAGATGTAACTACAATAAGCAGTCTATCTAAAAACAAAACTTGCTCTCTTAGATTCAAATAAAAAAATAAAATCAAACTATTTTCTGTCTAAAAGTGACATACCTGAGAAATATATCTTGAAAGACTAAATGTGTAAAGTAAGATAAAGATATACCAGGTGAAACATTAATCAAAAGAAAGAAGATTTATTAATATCATAAAAACCAGAGCTTTAACTAAAACATGAATAATGATAGATTCCTTATATAATGATACATTTTATCAGAAAACCAATATTCTAAACTTTAAGTATACAGTATATAATATAGTGTAAAATATTTTAAAACTGTTGTTCCTCAGTCACTAAGTCATGTCCAACTTTTTGAATGCCAGTCTCCTCTGTCCTACTCTATCTCAGATTCGCTAAACTTCATGTCCATTGAGTTGGTTATACTCTGCTGCTCCCTTCTCCTTTTGCCTTCAATCTTTCCCAGCATCAGGTCTTTTCCAATGAGTCACCTCTTTGCATCAGGTGGCCAAAGCATTGGGGCTTCAACTTCAGCATCAGTCCTTCAATGAATATTCAAGGTTGATTTCCTTTAAGAGTGATTGGTTTGATCTACTCCAGTTCAAAGGACTCTCAAGAGTCTTCTCTGACACCACAATTCAAAAGCATCAATTCTTTGGTGCTGAGCCTTCTTTAAGGACCAACTATCACATCCATACATGACTACTGGAAAAACCATAGTTTTGACTCTACCGATGTCTGTAGCAAAGTAATGTCTCTGATTTTTGATATGCTGTCTAGGTTTCTGATAGCATTCCTTCCAAGGAGCAAGTGTGTTTTAATTTCATGGCTGCAGGCACCATTCACAGTGATTATGGAGAAGAAGAAAGTAAAATCTGTCACCATTTCCACTTTTTCCCCTTCTATTTGTCATGAAGGAATGGGACTAGATGCCAAGATCTTAGTTTTTTAAATGTTGATTTTCAATACAACTTTCTCACTCTCCTCTTTTACCTTCATCAAGATGATCTTCGGTTCCTCTTCACTTTCTGCCATTAGTGTAACATCTGACTATCTCAGGTTGTTGATATCTCTGCCAGTAATCTTGATCCCAGTCTGTGAGTAATCTAGTCCAGCATTTTGCATGATGTATTCTGCACAGAAGTTAAACAAGGAGAGCAACAATATACAGCCTTGTATATTGTACTCCTTTCCCACTTTTGAAACAGTCCATCGTTCCACATCCAGGTCTAACTGTTGCAGTTTCTTGACCCTCATACAGGTTTCTCAGGAGACAAGTAAGGGGGTCTGATACTCCTATCTCTTTAAGAATTTTTCAAAGTTTCTTGCAACCCATTTAGTTAAAGGCTTTAGCATCATCAATGAAGCAGAAGTTGATGTTTTTTTTGAACTCCTTGTCTTCTCCATCATCCAAAAAGTATTGGTAATTTGATAATTGGTTCCTCTGCCTCTTCAAAATCCAGCTTGTACATCTGGAAGTTCTTAGTTCACATTCTGCTGAAGCCTTCCTGTTGTTCAATCACTAAGTCATGTCTGACTCTTTGTAACTCCATGAATTACAGCACCACAAGCTTCTCTGTCCTTCACTATCTCCCAGAGTTTGCTCAAATCCATGGCCATTGAGTCAGTGATGCTGTCTAACTATCTCATCCTCTGCCACCCTCTTCTCCTTTTGCCTTCAATCTTTCCCAGAATCAAGATTTTTTCCAGTGAGTTGTCTCTTCCTGTCAGATGGCTAAAGTATTGAGCTTCAATTCAGCATAAGCCCTTCCAAGCAATATTCAGGGTTGATTTCCCTTAAGATTGACTAGTTTGATCTCCTTCAGTCCAAGGGTCTCTCAAGAGTCTTCTCCAGCACCACAGTTTGAAAGCATCTTCTTTGGTGCTCAGTCTGCTTTATGGTCCAAATGTCACATGTGTACATGACTACTGGAAAAACCAGAGCTTTGACTACACGGACTTTGTTGGCAAAGTGAAGTCTCAGCTTTTTAATATGTTGTCTAGTTTTGTCATAGCTTTCCTTCCAAAGAACAAGCATCTTTTAATTTCGTGGCTGCCATCAACATCCACAGTGATTTTGGAGCCACAGAAAATAAAACTGATCTCTGTTTCCACCCTTTCCATTAGCTAGGAAGTAATGGGAACAGATGCCATCATCTGAGTTTTTTTGAATGCTGACTTTCAAGTCAGCTTTTTCACTCTCCTCTTTCACTCTCATTAAGAGGATCTTTAGTTCCTTTTCACTTTCTGCCACTAGAGTAGTATCATCTGTGTACCTGAGGTTGCTGATATTTCTGCCAGCAATTTTGATTCATCAAGCCCAGCATTTCATACGATGTACCTGATGTGAAGAGTTGACTCATTAGAAAGGACCATGATTCTAAGAAAGACTGAAAGCAGGAGAAGAGGACAACAGATGACAAAATGGTTGAAAGGCATCACCAACTCAATGGACATGAGTTTGAGCAAGCTCCAGGAGATGGTGAAGAACAGGGAAGCCTGATGTGCTGCATTCCATGGGGTCACAGAGTCTGACACGACTGAACAACTGAATAACAGTTCTGCATAGAAGTTAAATAAGCAGGGTGACAATATATACACCCTTGTTGTATTCCTTTCCCAATTTGGAACCAGTCTGTTGTTCTGTGCATGGCTTTAATATTGCTTCTTGTCCTGGATCTAGGTTTCTCAGGAGGTAGGTAAGGCGGTCTGGTATTTCCATCTCTTTATTAATTTTCCACAGTTTGTTGTGATCCTCATAGTCAAAGGCTTTAGAGTAGTCAATGAAGCAGGAATAGATGTTTTTCTGCAATTCCTTTACTTTTCCTATGAACCAATGTATGTTGGCAAGTTGATCTCTGGTTCCTCTGCCTTTTCTATATCCAGCTTGTACATCTGGAAGTTATCAGGTCACATACTATTGAAACATAGCTTGAAGGATTTTGAGCATAATCTGGCTAGCATGTGAAATACAGGCAATAGCATGGTAGTCTGAACATTCTTTGGCACTGGGCTTCTTTGGGATTGGAATGAAACTGACCTTTTCCAGTCTGTGGATACTGCTGAGTTTTCCAAATTTGCTGACATATTGAACTCAGAACTTAAACAGCATCGTCTTTTAGGACTAAAAATAGCTCAGCTAGAACTCTGTCATTCTAACTAGCTCTGTCTGTACTAATGCTCCCTAAGGTGAGTGACCACATTATGTGGTTACCGAGTCATTAAGACATTTCTTATAGAGCTCTTCTGTCCCTGTCACGTCCTCACTATTTCTGTTATCATGCCCATCTTTGCATGAGATAGTCCCTTGATATCTCCAATTGTCCTGAAGAGATCTTACTGTTTTCCATTCCATTGTTTTTCTCTATTTCTCTGCATTGTTCTTTTAAGAAGGCCTTCTTATCTTTCCTTGCTATTCTCTGGAACTCTGCATTCAGTTTAGGGTATCTTTCCTTTTCTCCCTTGCCTCTTGCTTCTCTTCCTTTCTCAGCTATTTACAAATGCAAAGCCTTCTCAGACCATTCTGCCCTCATTCATTTTTCTTGGTGATTTAGGTCACTGCCTCCTGTACAATGTTACCAACCTCTGTCCTTAGATCTTCAGACACTCTCTTCCAGATCTAATCTCTTGAAACTATTCATCACTTGTGCTGTATAATATAAGGGATTTGATTAGGATACCTAAATGGTCTAGTGGCTTTCCTTACTTTCTCAGATGGTAAAGAATCCACCTGCAATGGAGGTGACTCAGGTTCAATCCCTGGGTCAGGAAGATCCCCTGGAGAAGAGAATGGCAAACCCACTCCAGTATTCTCGCATGGAAAATCCCAGGGACAGAGGAGCCTGGTGGGCTATGGTCCATGGGCCACAAAGAGTTGGACACAACTGAATGACTGATCCTTTGCAATAAGGAGCTTATCATCTGAACAGTGGTCAGCTCCAGGTCTTATTTTCACTCTCTGTATAGAGTTTCTCCATCTTTGGCTACAAAGAACATAATCAATCTGATTTCAATGTTTACCATCTGGTAATGTCTAAACAAATGGAGATTACACTGTTGTTTTTAAGGTTGCATCCAAGAACTGCATTTTGGACTCTTTTGTTGACCATGAGGGTTCTTCCATTTCTTCTAATGGATTCTTGCCCAAAGTAGTAGATATAATGGTCATCTGAATTAAATTCGCCAAATTCCCATCAATTTAAGCTCACTGATTCCTAAGAGGATAGTGCCTCTCCTGCTTGACCATGTCTAATTTATCTTGATTCATAGACCTAACATTCCACGTTCCTATGCAATACTGTTTTTTACAGCACTTGACTTCACTTTCACCACCAGACACATCCACACCTGAATGCTATTTGCGTTTGGTCCAGCTGCTTCATTCTTATTGGAGCTATTTTTAATGGCCTTCTGCTCTTCCCCAGTAGCATACTGGATACCTTCTGACCTGGGGGGCTCATCTTGTGGAGTCATATCTTTTTGCCATTTCATACTGTCCATGAGGTTCTCCAGGCAATACTACTAAAGTGGGCTGCCATTTCCTTCTCCAGTGGACAATGTTTTGTCAGAGCCTTCATTATTATCCATCCATTTCAGGTGGCCCCACACGGAATGGCCAATAGCTTCACTGAGTTACATAAGCCCCTTCACCATGACAAGACTGTAATCCGTGGAGAGGAAAATTCTAAGTTGTATTTGACACATTTGTGGTCCCAATGACTGTAACCCATCTCCTCTGTTCATGGGATTTTCCATCAAGAATACAGGAATGGGCTTCTCTTTCCTTCTCCAGGGTATCTTCCTGACCCGGGGATTGAGTCCATGTCTGCATTGCAGACATCCTGCATTACAGGTGTATAGTTTACCACTGTGCCACCCAAGCTTCCCATTAAATCCGTAAAGACCAATTAATAAATCTAGTAAAAGTGGCAAATAATATTATGTTAAAATGTATCTTTCTACTATTTGATAGTTGAAGCAGTCAAAAGCAATACTATAGAGAATATAAAAATAGAATAAAAAGATTAATGTGAATGTAGAAAAGATCGTACCAAACCATTGTACAAAACACATTTTCAAGCAAAGATTTTTTGTGTTTTAATTATTATTGGTCAATTCCAATTTCATACTGTCAGCCTCAATATATTTCAAACACTGACTTCATACAGACTACAGTCTTTCTTCAAAAAGTGACTAAAGAGAAATTGATAAGAAAAGGAAGACTGGGAAACAACTTATGTTTGTGAATAAAAAATATGTTACTAAAAATATGTGAGTTTAGAAGAAATGATAAAAGATGAAGCAGATTATTAAAATTGGAAACTAAAAATACTATATGTCAAGCTGATGAAATTCAGACAAAGTAGCTCATAAAAGAAAAATTTATATCCTTAAATATTTGTATCATAAAAGAAAAGGTGCTTGAAATTAAAACATTAAGCTTACAACCAAAGAAGTAAAAGTGATCCATTAATCTCTAGATTTAATGCAATCTCTATCAAACATCCATGACATGTTCCCAGAGAAGTAGAACAAATAATCCCATAATTATATCGAACCACAAAAGACCCTGAATTGCCAAAGCAATCTTGAGAAAAACAACAAAGTTAAATATTTCACAATCCCAGACTAGACACAAAGCTACAGTAATCAAAACTAGTATCTGTTGCATTGGCACAACAGATATATAGAACAATGCAACAGAATGGAGAGCCCAGAAATAAACCCACATAAAGGTCAATTCGTCTCATAAAGGTCAACTCGTCAAAAACAAAGGAAGCGTGAATATGCAATGGAGAAAAAACAGCCTTTTCAATAAATGGTGCTAAGAAAACAAGACAGCTAC